>NC_136496.1:27184404-27221904 GCF_053919585.1 Euprymna scolopes | reverse complement strand
GGCGACGACATGGAAAAAAATGGCTTTACCGATGAAAGATAAATTAAAATAACGGTTTCCATTATCGATTATTGGTAATTATCGGGGGTATTCTGTGATAAAACTTGACTTAGATCACTCCCAGACTTATATACTAAAGTTCTGCAAATTTTATGAAAATCTGTTCAGCCGTTTCGGAGTCTATAAGGAACGAATTCACACAAAGAGACAAAGTTGCAGTTATATATATATATATATATATGGCATCACATACAGTACTGTTTCACTGTGTCACTCGACTGCCCAAACGAAAGTCAACGATTCTAACCGTTACGCTATTCGGCTGCTACTATACCAAGTAGTGAATTAACAATATGTTAATATTGTCCGAACGCCAACGCTCAATTTATTTATACAAAGAGCATCGCTTAATACTCTAATGGGTGTTTGTAAATCACTTCCCAATATACTCAACCCAAGATAGGCAGCATTATAGTCATCCACATACAGTACTGTTTCGCTGTATCACAGCTCATCAGTGCCGCTAGACAAGCAACTACCTCAAGCCAGGATCGAAACTCCACCGCCCAAACGACAGTCAGCGCTTCTAACCGCGACACATGCATGCGCGCGCACACACACACACACACACACACACACACACACACACACACACACACGCACACACACACACTTTTGGATATTTTTAAACTTGTAAAACTACAGTAGAGCCCCGGGATACGACGGCCCTGGGACACGGTAGCTCTAGAATACAGTTTTTTCAGGTTACGATGTTTTCCCGCCTCCTGGTTACGGTATTTATTTGATTATAGATATATATGTACTATATACTGTACTGTATTTTGTTACTAATTTTTAATGCAGTATCCCAGGGTTCTAAAGTATATGGTAAAAAATAAACTGATAGTCTCAAGTTTCCAGTACTGTTTAAAGTCAATTTGTATCGTTGTAGTTACATTTTAACATGGACCCACACACGAGACAGTCGCAAAGGAACAAAAAAAAAAGAAGAAAAAAAAAGGAAATTCAACTCCGCTTTTTTCTAGTTTAAATAAAAGGTCATTTAGTCATGGTACTTTCCAAGAATGCTGTGCATTTTATTTTAAAAGTTCATCATACAGCCAACAAAACTCTGCCATGTCGAACACGTACCTTTTCTACTCCCGCGTCGACATATCTCCTCCACTCCAGTATAGTATAACATCCGGGCTTTTTTTTTTTGCAACTCGCCCCATGCACTCGGTCGTTCAACCATTTTTTGCTCAAAATTCGGATTGCGTGTGTTTCAAAAGTTCTACCTCCTACTCACTTGTGCTTCCAAGTCCTTTAGTCGGCAAGTTGGTTCCTATTTTCATCCAATTTTCTTTCCCTTTTCTTCCACCGCTGTAACGTGTATATGTGAGATGCTGCTGCTGCTGCTGCTGCTGTTCAATACGGCCAGTCGTAATATTATTGCAGAGAGCATCAGTTTTGTTTACCACGAGAAGACTGTTTTGGGATTTCAAAGCCAAGCAGTATGCCTCCCCAGCAGTGTTGATCAAACACCACCTTCCTTAAAAAAAAAAAACGAAAACAAGAACGTTTTGGATATGGGATCATTTTTTTTCCTCCATTTTTTTTGTGCTAATCTATCTATGTTACTAAAAATGCATTCCTCACCTGTGGCGTTCGCTTTTGCCCCCCCCCAATGTATTTGTAAAAAAAAAAAAAAAGAAAAAAAAAGACCCTACTGTATTTTTATGGAGTTTGGACGAATCCATGATATTACTATAATCCATTATACCCTTTCGCCAGTTATTTATATTTTTATGTATTTATATTATTAATGACTACATAATGTTTTTATATTTATAGCAGTTCCATTTAAAAATTTATAAAAATAAATCGTATTGAAACACACATACATGTGTGTACAATTTTATTTTTATAGGCTTAATAATAAGGGCGGTTATATTTTGTATTTTTGTTACTTGTTACTGATTCTTTTGGTATTATTAAGCATTTATATAATTAATTAGATTTATATTAATTAATTTTATATTTATTATAGCTTCTTTAAAATATATATAAAAATTATATATATATATATATATATAATGAGTAAATGGTAAAACAGTGCTCAATACTACTGTAGAGCAAAACTTATTAAAAAATAATTTTTTTAAAATCTGTAAAGTCTGAAGAAACTATCGGATCGTTAATTCGATTCCGATAGTGGAAACATAACTAAGCAGATTAAAAACAGTTATTTATCACGTTGGCCGGACATATATATATATATATATATATATATATATATATATATATATATAGGTATTTGTGTGTGTGTATTTTTTTTTATTTCTATACGCTACATTTGTTATGTCCCTTCTCTCTGTAGATTTCATTGACATGGAATATCCTTTTTTTGTGTCGTCACCCTGGGTATCATTTCAAATATGATGAGTCTTCTGCCCTACGGATCGTACATGGCTCCCCAATGACACATTTCGTTGGTTACAAGAAACGCAATATCAGCAATGTATGCCGGTCCGATAATGTTTTCCTTTTCTTCTTTATTGAAAAGCCAGATAACTACCTCACCTATTTTTGCATTTTTTTTCTTCGTTTTTTAATATTGGCCATATGTTACATGATAAGGGCTGTCCCATTTTCATGTAAGTATAAAAATAGAGAGATTTAGTTAAAATGAAAATAAAATGAGAGAAACCAGGAATCGAACCCTGGATATAAGTTTTAAAGAACAAGAGGTTTAAATGGAATGTCCAGTAAATTGTTAATTCTGATGAAATAAATAATAAATAAACAATTCATTGTTAAAAGAATGTGGATAATAAAATATGGGTTAAATGAATTAGATATGTAGGTTGAATTCCTTTGTGAAAACAACAAAGAAAAAATGGGAAATCAGAATGTTCGGAAACGTGCAGGCCGCGCATGTTGATGGCACGTGAATTGTGGTCACGTTGGCCGGACATGCATGGATTTCTCAATATAGGAAGTGAGAGTTAGTTAATTAGTTAGTTAGTGAGAAGTCAGAAGAAGGGAGGCAGAGAGTCAGAGTCAGACGATAGTCTGGGTCCAGACATGGGAGTCGAACGTCTAGAAGCGAGACGGTCACTTTTGAAACATTAGAATGTGAACCTTTGAATTCCTGAACGCAAAGTCACCAACCGGTCAAGTGGAAGAATAAATGCTCATCATGTTTTTTTTTATAACTGCCGTCTCCTGTGTCCATCATTACATGAAAAAGGTATTGTCAATTTATATATAAGAACTATCCGAAATTCATCATCTAAAAAATATATGTTTAGAAAGTATATGTGTCGTTCTATTTATGTTATATAAACACTCCCGTTCATACGAACTGTCAAAGCATAAATGCCAACCTGTCAATCCATCGGCATAAATGCCAACCTATCGGTCTGTCTATCTAGATATGAAAACACCTTCTCAAAATGTATTTATATGTAATCTCTCTCATTTATAAACTCTCACTCTCTCTTTATATACACCTGTTAATGTTTCCATCCCATCTCTTACAATATGAATATCTTACAATATGAACACTTACAACATGAACTCTCCTAAGACTCTCATCTCTCTTAAGACTCATATCCTTTATAACATGAACAACAAAAGAACATTCATCATCTTAAGTATAATATATAACACATATAGAAATAACTAATTGTTCCTTTTATTTACGTTTTCTTTTTTCGCTCATGAATTGATATGTTTAGAACAAACAAACAAAGAGAAGAATCCTTGCGAGAAGAATCCAATTATATATATATATATATATATATATATATATATATATATATATATATATATAATACGAGCAAACAGTTAATAAAACATGTTAAAAAAACACTTTGAAATGAGTTAAAAACATATTTAATCTGAAAAGGAAACACTAGATAAGTGGATAGTCCTTAATCCGCGGAGTTTCGAAGAAATACTTTCCTTCTCATCAGGGGGTAGGAATTAGCAAAATGCGGGATCGGATTTTGCATGCAAAAGTATTTGATGAAACAACAAGTCAAAGATCTTACTTGATAACAAAAAAGTGAAGCAGAGGGAATATGTGAAGAAAAAGGCGATTATACATGAATGGATAGTCTGGTGGAAGATAAATAATCCAGTGACGGTAAAATCCAAATATATAACTTCAATATATATATATATATATATATATATATATATATATATATAAGGAAGCGAACGGGTGAGGAAGTTAACTCAGATGTCAAAACCCGCCCATTTATCATATATATATATATATATATATATATATATGATGTGTTGGGACAATTAATCGGAATCGAGAATCAGAAAAATCAGAACTTTTTGGGATATCGGAACGGTATTGGAATCGGGGAAAATTTTGGGCCTATTTTTCGATGCCAAAACCGATTCGTTTAATTATTTATTTTATTTGATTTTGATTTTATAATATAATGTAATAATAAAATAATAAATATTCATTTATTTAAACTTCCAGTAAGACAAATCTCTAAATCGCCCCGTCACAAGTGTGTTTTTACGTTTGAGAAAATGCATGCATTTAAGATGTGTTTTTACAGTAATGTGGACAAAATAACAATTTCATAGTAATTGTATCGGAATCGGGAAAATATTGGAATCGTCCAATTACTAATATATATATATATATAATTTAATATTAGGTGAACAAATTACATGGTTACGACAACAACTCTTTCGGTTAATTGATGACCTTCATCAGGAAACCAAAAGTGATTTCACGGAGACATGCTCTTAAAATGAAAGCTTTGGTATTGCCGTAACCATGTGATTTTTTTTTACATAATCTCTATATATAATAAAAGTGTTGCAGAAATTTCCCTCTGGACGCAAATACCCTAGGTTTGCAACAACACAAGTCACATACAAATTCATGTCTAGCCTTATAACTCTACATTATAAACACATTTAGGTGTTATAATAAAATCCAGATTACATCCTAGGAACTACAGCATTACTATCCCAATCACCATCAGAGGAAGAAGTCCCGATTTTTCCCTCCTATTTCCAAACTCCTGCTACCATCCCAAATCTACATTGCGTAAAATTACTCGAAGAGTACTTATTTTGATATATCACTCTTTATCTGTGCCTAAACCTAAACGTAGATTCCATGAACAAAGCTTTTTTATTAGAACTGCACGCCTGTGGAATTGTCTTCCGTTTTCCTGCTTTCCGGCTGACTACAATATGGTTGTGTTCAAGTCTAACGTAAATAAGTTCTTGAGCCGTTCCATATAAGTTATCAAATTTAACAAATTTTCATTACTAATGATTATTATATTGTCCAATTTCTACTGTACACTCTTTAACCTTTATCCTTGAGTGGCCTCTTGGCCTTGATAATGAGTTGATACCTATGAAAAAAAAAAGAAAAAGTCCAATGTGAACAAGTTCTAATTGAATCGTCCCCCTAAGTAATCCAAGTTTCAAAATTCCCACTGTTTACTATGCTAAAATCACAATGACTAATGTATACCTATTAACCCTTATCCTCGAGTGGCCTCTGGGCCTTGATAAGTGGTGACACCCTTGTAAAAAAAAAAAAAAAAAAAAAATCAATTTTCGTAACCGATTCATAAACTCATAGACATAGCGTTAACATTCTATTCCTCGAAACAAAAAATAATAGCTTTTCTCCAAACATGTTCTGGTATTTCTGATTGGGCATTACGTGACATTCTTATATTCCAGAATGACAAACTCCCGGTATTAAACGAACATATCGAAAACTATAAATTAATGGCGCTAATGTAGTCACATTTTCCTTTTTTTTGGGGGGGGGGATAAACTTCCATAGTTGTAAATGTCCGATAAAGTTTATCTTTTCTTTCTTTACTGAAAACACGACGAATTTCATCCGTCACAACTTATCGACTCTCCCTCTCTCTCTCCCTCTTTCTCCCCCTTTCTCTCCCTCTCCCTCGATCGATCCATCTCAAATGTCAACATCCGACTTGTGATGCTTGTTATTATTCCTATTCATGTGGACACAACGGTTAAAAGATTTGCTTTTTACACCTTCTTTTCCTCCTTCGCGTTACAGGTTCGAGCCTGCTTGTTTACATTATTTTTTATTTTTATTTTATTCACCTCTCTCCACCCGGGCTGCATACTGCGTCTATATTTTTTCTTTCTCTCATCGCTGCTATTTAAAAAAAATATGTTTTCGGCTGGGAGTTGTTCAATATCCTTACTACACCACCTCTCTTCATCCGTTCTTGCCATAGGGAGGTTGAGAGTATTCATTCTGATAGCCGTTCTTACCATGAGGAGTTGAGGGTGTCTATTCCGAAAGCCGTTCGTAACATGAGAAGGTTGAGAGTTAGGCAGCAGCAGCAACAACAACAACCGTAATTTAATTTATTCAAGAGGGGGCATTTTTCCAGTAGGCAACGCCGGTTAGTGGGCACTGCTAGTATTAAATAAAATATGTGAGGTTGAAGTTTCAATCCTCAGTGTGAGCGATACGAAAAATACAACTGCGAATTACACAAGACTTCTACCCAATCCTGGCTGATAGAACGAGAACATGCTACCCTCAGATATTAAATAAAGGGCTCCGTTTGAAATACCCTACATATTACCTAGTTCGACAGAAAAATATTCAGGTTCGAAAAGATAAATCAGAAGAAGGTCGGAGGTTACATCACCGAAACGTTATGCAAATAACACTCAAGATGAGAACAGTAGTCCGCAGAATCCAAGTAATACGATTAAAAAAAAATTAAGCTAGCCTGGATGCCCGGCGTTAACCCCAGGTGTGTGCTGAGCAAAAAAAAAAAAAAAAAAAAAAAAAAAAAAAATGGTAGAAGGCAAGCAGGCTCGAACCTGTACGGCGGAGGAGGAAAAGAACGTGAAAAAAAACAACAACAAAAAAAAAACAACAACAACGTGGCGTCTTTGCCGTTGCGTCCATCATCAAACCGGAAGTGGTGAAGGTTTAAATTAAAGCTAGTCGTTCGAAAAGAGGAGATAACGTTCGAAAATATCGGCGAAAAAAGCAACTCCTCCTTGTAGAAAAGTGCCCAGTTTAGGGTGAAGGAATTAATTTTTTTAGCCAATTTTTCGATATTTGTCGTCTGAAGGGGTGAGGTTAAAAACGATACGAATCGCGTGAAAATCCATCGCTTCTGTCGAAAGTTTTAGGCATACATACATACATACATACATACATTTAAACAGGTGAAATTCATATCATAGATTAAATTTTCTAGTATTATTATGTAGTAGGTCGAACACAGGAAAGTGTCGATCTATCTATTCATCTAACTATTTTCGTATCTATCTATCTATCTATCTATCTATCTATCTATCTAACTGGAGAGATAAACAAGAGATGAATATGAAGAATGTTTTTAAAATCTGTCAAAATATGGTAGAATCATATCATAGACAAGTTTACCGAAATTATCTGGTCAGCTGATCGGACTTACGTCTATGTAACCACGTGATCAGGTCTGCTGGATATGGCATTGGAGTTGGAATTTGGACATTGAATAGGGCGGAGGGTTTAACAGGTCTCCCCCCCCCTTCACTAGGGAGGGAGATGACGTGTGTCAAAATAGAGACCTAGAAGTAACTACGCAGGCAAATATATTCACTTTCAATTCTTCTGCGATTGACACCTGGAAAGTGAATAAAAACTATATACAACCAATCAGCGATCTTCGAAGTGAATGAATATTCGTCCAAACAGGTTCCAGCCTCCCCTTCAAAAACAAGAGGAATTCCAGGTGGACAAGATCAACGACGCATGAAGTTAAGGTATGTCCAAAATACAAGAACTTAGGGTTCAAACAGTGAAGAATCACCAACAATAAACATCTAGCGACACGTATACACATCAGGATGAACATTTCGTCTCAAGTTCGCATATCTGCTGTATGGTGATAATCATTCACCATTACACAAGAGACCCCCTTTTTAGTACCTCACAATATAAAGGACCCCCTTTTTATGTACGCCAATAATATAACAGACCCCTTTATGGTACCCCATAATGCAACAGTATATCAGGTATCGAAAACTGCGAAGCGATAATGCTTCGGCAAAGTCGGCTAAGGCACTATGAAATTTGATTGTCACGAATAAATATTTGATAGGTAACTACCCGTTAATGTACACACACCCGTAGACCCCTATACGCCCACTCCCCCACCACCATCTACGAGACGCGTGCCAGGAAAAGAGCAGAGAAACGTTGTTGCGTCTGATATCGCAGCTGGATGCGATCAAGCGTGAAGTCGCGAAGTAAAGTGACCATTTTTACGCGGTAAACGAGCAAGTGTATTAGTCATGGGGGCGGGGGGAGAGGGTTAGAATCGCACCAACAGTAGACGTGCAAATGTATCACTTCTTTCGTGAACAGAAAAAAAAAAAAAAAAAAAAAAAAAATCAAAAGGACGTGTTTGTCCCCTCGGGTCACAGAGACGCACGCATTTTCGCACACCTACTTTTCTGCTTTTACATCTAACGTTGTTAATATCTTTTTTATGCCCCTACATATCTATTAACTTTTTTATGGCTTAATAAATCCGATATAGTTTCTAGTAAATGAAACGTCCCGAAAGTGATATATTGCATTTAACGGGACGAACCTTTTTTCTTATATATATATATATATATATATATATTGCAGATACTGCCTGTAGATATTCTCTGGTGATTCTCCTGATAACGTTGCTAATGTTGGTTAGTCTAGATTGTGAGGTTGGTCTAGATTGTGTAGGTTGTGAGGTTGATGTAGATTGTGTAGGTTGGTGTAGATTGTAGGTTGGTCTAGATTGTAGGTTGTGAGGTTGGTCTAGATTGTGTAGGTTGGTGTAGGTTGTGAGGTTGATCTAACTTGTGTAGGTTGGTGTAGATTGTGAGGTTGGTCTAGATTGTAGGTTGGTGTAGATTGTGTAGGTTGGTGTAGATTGTGAGGTTAGTCTAGATTGTAGTTTGGTCTAGATTGTGAGGATTATTTGCATAAACTTTTTGTTTTAAAGTTCCTACAAAGATAAAAATCACATGATGACAAGTCCAAGGATCGTAGTGGCCATAACGCTTTGCTTATTGTCCTCTCTCCCGTAAACATGTCATGAACTCCTGTCAGTGATCTGTGAGACGTGTGGCATGTAGCGCCATCCAATTGGAAAAAGAATTGCATTTTGTCTTGCAGTCTCAGTTCAGAGAAAGATGAGAAAGATCATGTTACTTTTAAGTGGGTCGCTTAATCTAAAAAAATTCATTAGAGAAAGATTAGAGAGACCGGGTGTTGGTTGGTTGTTTTTGTTTTACGACATATCAACCCTTTCCAGCTTATTCATATATACATATATTCAAACACATCTGATTGAACGCTACAGAGTTATTCTTTTTTTTTCCAATCTTTATGGATAACTTTTCAATTTGTCGAGCGGTCTTCCTAATTTCAGTTGGCAAGTTATATAGAATGGTGCCCAAAAGTTGTTCGACCATATTCTTAAGCGCTTTCTATTGGTGCATTCGATTATCATCAGGAGCGATTGTTGTTGTTTTCGTTTTCTTTGAGAAGAATATTGACGAACGACAGCTTTTGGGCGCCCTTCTATATAAATTGCCTACTGAAATTAAAAAGACCGCTCGACAAATTGAATAGTTATTCATAAAGATCGGAAAAAAGAACAATTCTGTCGTGTTCGATCAGATGTATTTGAATAATGACTTGCTGCCAATATATATATATATATATATATATATATATATATATATATATATATATATATATTAGTGTTGGGACGATTAATCGGAAAAATCGGTGCTTTTTGGGGTATCGGAATCGGTATCAGAATAATTTGAGCCTATTTTCCAATGCCAAAACCGATTCCATTTAATTATCTTTTTTTATTTGATTTTGGTTTAAAAAATCATCTTCCACTGCTTGTAGTAATAATAAAATAAATATTTATTGATTTAAACACCGAGTAAGACAAAAATCTCTAGATCATTCCCTCACAAGTGTGTTTTTACGTTTAAGAAAATGTAGGCACATTTATGATGCGTTTCCACAGTAATCGGGGCAAAATAACACTTTTATAGTTAAATATTTAGAGATTTATAAAGAATCGGAAATTGTATCGGAATCGGTAATTGTATCGGAATCTGGAACAAATATTGGAATCGTCCCATCACTAATATATATATACATATGCACTCCTATAAATTCGTTTTTCTTTTGCGTGTATTGATATTCATATTAAAAACCCTCTTTTCTATTTATTTAAAAGGAAAATACAATTTTCTTATATACGGGTCGTAGAATTGCATTCACTAGCAAAAGATCTAGCTAATTTGATATTCTTTTAAACATTCATTTTAATTAATTCCCTATTAGTTGCTTCGGTTTTTTTATGGGATAATCATATTTAGTTAACTATTACCTGTAATTATATTCATGCAGGTATTCTACATGATTTATACTTGCATAATTTTTTGCGTAGAATATTTATAGTAAACACAAAATTGTTTCCATATATATTTATGTATACGTATATATTTTTGTTTAAAAATGTTTGCCTACCAAACTCCTCCTAGAGTTTTTGGTCTACAGACATGAAACTTCGTATATAAGGTATTTGAGTTCATGCAAAACTTCATATTTGGATTTTAGCCAGGAAATGTGTGAATGTGTGAAATGTGTGCAAATGTGTAAAAATTAAAAAAATGAAATTTGCCAGGTGAAGGTCGAACGCCGCCATTACAAATGCATAACATAGTTGATATTGGTTCATGTTTTAATTTTTAGCCTTTCAGTAAACATGTTTTCATAGCCCAGTCATTGACGGCAAAATAAATCGTGAGCTGAACGTTTTGGCTTCGGTTCTCGATGGTGGTGCATGAGTAGGTGCATCAGAAAGTTCATGAAAAATATTGAATAATTCGACCCCCAGTCTTTCCAAGCTTATAACTACTCGAAAAATGTAATTCAAACCCTAATTTTGTTTCAATTAAAGGAGCAAGGATCAAGCTTTCATTAAAAAAAAACAAAAAAACAAAAAAACAAAAAAAAAACAAAAAACAAAAAACAACGTGATTTAAAAAAAAAGAAGGGTTTTGAACTTTGGACTTTACAAGAAAATTCCTAAAAACACTTCGTTTTTTGTTTTAAATTTGAATATATTATTTATTGATTTTTTATCTTCAATTTATGATATATAAAACCTTGGTGAGTAAATTAATTATTTACTTTTTAATAGACATTTCAAAATGGGGGGGGGGCGTGAATAAAAAAAACCGTTTGTCTAAAATATTATATTCAGTTTATTGGAAAGAACATAAAATTTCACATTGACCCTGAAAATATCGTAAAAATAGAATCAATAGAAAAATTTTGATAGCCTTTTAAAGTTTAAAAATTGAAAAATACTGAACTCGTAAAATTCAATTAATTTTATTACTATTTTTTTTTTAAACAACTTTAATAGTTTATTTTGGAAGTATAATCCATAAAGAAAATGAATAACCCACTTTTAAAATAAAAATTACGATTTTTTTTTTATATTTTATTCGCAGTTTCGTGTTAGGGGTGTCAAAAATTCCTACAAAAATTCTGATATGAATGAGTCTGAGTCTTTTTTTTTTTAATACTTTTTAAATCATTACTATATATTTCATTAAATCTATCTATCTATCTATATATCTATAAAAGTGAAAATTTCTGTCTGTATTTTCTCTATAGTAGTAAGGGAAGACTATTATACAGAAAGGCATTATTTACATATTCACGCATTTTAATATATACATATGCACATAACCTTATGAACACTACATAGGGCCCGAGCAAGGCCGAGTGGAACTGCTAGTATATCTATAAAAGTGAACGTATCTGTGTATCCGTTTGTCTGGGTGTCTGTCTGTGTGTGTACATTTCCCTACGCAATAACTCTGCCAATTTAAGGTCTACAAACTCGAAATTTCATATACAGGGTACTGAGATTTCGGAAAATCTATGTGATCGGTTTTCGGCCAGAAATTTGGCTGTTAAGGGGTCAAAGTTCAACGATTTGACCTTTGAGAACTCTACCAACTCCTCCGACAATTTTCGCTCTAAACACTTGAAATTTTAGATATAGGTTCCTTGGACATGGATCTAACTTGATTTAGAGCCCAAAACAATAACGGGTCATAATATGGGTCAAAGTTAAAAACATTGACCGCTTTTTTTTTTTTGCTCAACATACACCTCCAAACACCCGGGCAACGCCAGGCTCAAATGCTATTATATATATATATATATATATATATATATATATATATACAAAAACATATGGGATTCCCCTCAACAACCCTGCTTATAGACTCATCACGTTTTTCCACCTAACTGGCCAACTCGAAAATGCTACACAAAAGAGCCGCAAGGTGTTCATCGTCCACTCCCATTACCTAATCCTTCTTGGGAGGTTCGTTTGTCGACAGTTCATTCCCACGTCGATGTTTGCCCTAAAGGTGTTTGCTACCAGCGTTTTCGCGGTGCGACTCAACATCGCAAACATCTAAATCTTCATTCCGGCTATTAACTCTGTCGTACAGCAGAAGGACGTCCGCATCTAATCGAGTCTGAGGCAGAGTATCACATCTGCTAGTTTGTCATCAGCCATTTGAGGCATTTACGAATTGTACATTTGCCCGTCGGCTCGCTATCGCTTTGTAAAGTTCACTTTTGAAATACATGAATCTAAAATAATAAACATTTCATTAATAACCTCGTTGTAAACACTTTATTTATTTTTGTCTTTCTAAAGTAATCAAGTACGTTTAGGAACGACTACGTGAAGGTGGTCAACATCGCAAGTGAAGGTGTTTCTGTGGGACTGAATTTAAACTTGGCACACCCAGATTTTCAGCTTGTGTCATTAGCGCCTAATATCTCGCTGTGCAACAAAAGATAAGAAATTCGTCAGTAACGATATTAATATTACGCAATCTTCAGTATAGGAAATAATAATTAGTGCTGGTCGAAGGATTTTATCCTAGTCGCACAGTACACATTGACTCCGGAGTCTGGTATTCAGCCCTCAAGTTATCATTCAAACGCTACCGTGTTTGGATGGTGGCCGGAAAACTCGTACCCGAAAAACTGGTCCCTTTTTGCCAGGTTGGAAAACTGGTCCCTTATTGAATAAATATCGATTGAATACACATTTTATGACAGTTCTTGAAGGAAATATTGTTTTAAAGGCGACTACGCACCCCCATAATATTTTAAAAAAATATTTTGAACTTTGTGTAAAAAAAAATAAACTTGATCACTGAGTCAAGACACGAAAAACAAAACCATATATTTATATAAAAAAAACCCAACAACTTTAGTTTAAACACTTTTTGTACGAGTTTTCCGGGAACGAGTTTTTCCAAATTCGTTTGGATATATGGTTAAATGCTAGTTTTTCTCGTTTAGAACTGCTTTGACGCTTCACCACTCACTCATTTTGCGACCAAATTTCAAACAAGTTTTACAGCTCATAGGTCACCTTCTCAGCTATGTTTTGAAATAAATCTTTTCAATTTTCGTTCATAAAAACAAAAGTTATAATAAAATTACTGGTATTCAAAAGTCTTCAGAGTAAGAAAGGAACGTAAGAAACGATTTCTTCTGATTGGCTGTTGATTACCATAGCAATTATTTCAACATTGACGTTTGAAAGACGATTTCTTCTAATTGGTTGTTGGTTACCATAGCAACTTTGTCGTCGTCGACACCTTCAAAAATCATAGCGGGAATATCACTTGCATGCCATCCTATTTAGGTCATATTGAGAGAGTTAATAAAAGTGATGCTCTTTGCCGTGCTAGGATTGATAATCTATTGCTTACGACATCGCCCGTTAATTCTCTTTTTTGTTCCTTCTTTCTGTTTATTTATTTAATTACGTTTTTATTTTATTTTTTTTATTTAGTCGACTTAAACAGTTGGTAAAAATGTTTGTTTCATGTAGATTGTTTACAATGTGCATGATATTGAACACAAAAAGAAAATGTTTCAAAGCAAAGCTTGAAAAAATTCATGGACTACATAGAAAAATGCAAGCATGAAAAGTAATATGGTTAAGATTAAACTTAAAAAAGTAAACGGACTTGTTAAAACTGGAAAAGAAAAAGACAAGACATTCTAGTAAAAAATATTATAAATTTATAACTTAAAATATTGCAGCATTAAGAATTGATTATATAATGTTAAATTGAATTAAAAAAAAATCTTAATGCTATAATATTTTATGTTATAAATTTATTATATTGTTTTACGAGATTTTTTTTATCTTCTTTTTCGGTTTTAACAACTAGTCCTTTTACTTTTCCATGTTTAAATATTAACTACTAGCGGGGGTACCCGGCGTTGCCCGAGTGTTTGTTTCCGGGACGGGGGGGGGAGTTTTAAAAAATGTTATGGTAGGTAAGTAGGAAGGATCAAACCCGGAGTCATGAGTAAAAGTAGGAAAATAAAGTGTGAAAACAAACAAAAAAAAAACATCTGCAACGTTAACAGTTCGGCCACCAGGAAAAGTCCATTCCAGTTGTTTAGGAAAAAAAAACCAAAAAAAAAAAAACGACTACGGTAGGTCGGCGCGAACGTGAAAATATAATGTGAATTGTCCAGCACGCTAACCACTACGCCACAGAGCACTGCAGCTTAGTTTAGTGATTTTAAATAACTTCACATGAAAGAACTACGAAGCCAAACCGTTGTTCTCTTCTCAACTGTTCCTTGTGAACGATCCCCAAACGGTGTTAAGTGGTGGCAGGGGGAGGAGGAATTTATTAGAGAGAAAGTATTTTACCACTTCCATTGATCTTAACCGATTTTGGCCGTGACTTCTCAGCAGAAAAAGTATAGAAATCTAAGATTATCGAGGAATTTGAGAAATAATAAGCCTATAACACACCTCAGATATTGTTCTGCCGTTTGTGCATATTATATTTGCATGAAATATCTTGATTTTTAATCCTATTAAGGTCAAAACCCGACGGGAAAAAATGAGTTCATTTTATTTATATAGAAGAAGATAGATAGAAGATAGATAGATAGATAGAAGAATAGATAGAATAGAATAGATAGAAGAAGATAGAAGAAAAGATAGATAGATAGAAGAAGAAGATAGAAGAGAAGATATTACTTTTCATGCTCGTATTTTTCTATGTAATTCATACATATATGTAAACATATAACAGGTTGAGTCAAAAGCAGGTGGAAAATAAAAAACAAAGTCCGAATCGAAATCGGAAATCAAAAAACTCGGAACTTTTAGGAGTATATTCATAAACCTATTCAAAATGCTGCCCACCTACTTTCGACTCACGTTGCATATATAAACAGGAAAATAAACAGCACAATCGCGTTGACACATCGATTCTCGCCAGATAACCGCGGTTAAGAAATGATGAGCTTTGCCAGTACCACATGCGTGACAATTTGCGAATGCGAAGTGCTGTATATACCGTGCTGGGGCGTATACATTTACAGATTGGTATCTGGGGACGCGTTTAATCCATTGAGAGAGAGATGCACCCTTAGTCTTCGTTAAGACACACATCTAGGAGAATAAAAACTGATGTAAAAACCTGAGGTCTACTGTATGCTCTGTCTTGTGGCAACCATTGCACCGACTGGGATTGGCAGCTGTACCAATGTGATTGATTCGACAGAAAGCCTTCACCATAATAATCAAATCATCAGTGTGGATTTTTTTTACACCACTTATCAAGGCCCGGAGGCTATTCGAGGATAAGGGTTAATGGGTATACATTAGTCAATCTGAATATAGCGTAATAAACATAAGTAGTGGGAATTTTGTAAATTGGATTACTTAAGGGGACGGTTCATCAAGAACTTGTTTACGTTGGACTTGAAGGCAATCAGATCGTAGTCAGCTGGAGAGCAGACAATCTGAAGAGAGTTCGACAGGCGTGCAGTTCTAAGAAAGAAGCTTTGTTCGTTGAAGTTACATTTAGGTTTAGGCACAGATAAAAAGTGTCGGAAATTATTGATAGTTGTTTGGGCTAGACGAGTGTTTTCGTAAGAGTTTGGCAAGGGGGGGGGACCATAGATTGAAGCTCAGATGAGCACCTGCCATGAAAATAACGATAAAGCAGAAACAAGCTCGCAACGTCTCTTCTGTGGGAAAGACGTTGCAGGGAAGAGAAAAGGGCACCCCCCCATTAAGCTACGAAGTCTATTTTGAACTCTATCAAGGTAAGATAAGCTGCATTTAGCAGCTCCTGCCCAGATGTAGCAACAGTACTCTATCGTTTGACCTACCTGGCTTTTATATAGGTAGTAAAATTGCATCAGGAGAGAGATATCTACTGGAGCGGTAGAAGGATGCCACCGTTTTTACAGCGACCTTGGCAATGGATTTGATATACGTGTTCCATTTCAGACCCGGAGTAAATTTCAAGCGCAGAAGCTTGTCAAAACATGAAGCCTCCCCAAGACGAGAGTCGCACATTTCAGTTGATGCCAGATGGGCATCAGAGCGTTGATAGAAGATAGGAGTTTGGTTTTAGATGCATTCCGAACAACTTACTTGTTGTAGCGGAACTTAAACGTTGAAATTGATGGGCGTAGCATCATATAAACAATTTTGATTATGTCGATACAAATTTATTTATCTTTTAAATGTGACCGTAAAAATAGAAAAGAAAGAAGAAATCGTTTTGCCTTTTCATTTGCAATTTGAAATTATATTATAACTAGTGTTGGGACGATTAATTGGAACCGGGAATCAGAAAAATCTGGTGTTCCTTTTGGAGCGTTTCCTGAACTTTCCATTCACTAAAACCAGAAAAGGACACTGATAGCGCCAACTCTTTAGTTAGTTAGATTATACGCTAGTCCGAGTCGTTATGCCACTCCAGGTTGTCAGACGTTGACTAGAATAACTCCGGCAAATATTTAATTGGGATCCAAATACGGTCGAAAGGAATCTTATAAAAAGTCAATTACAAGCACACTAAAAGAAAAACTGGGAATTTTTTATTACAAGGGAATCACCACTTATCAAGGCCCAGACCACTCGAGGATAAGGGTTAAAGAGTGTACAGTGGTCAAAGGGGCAATATCATAGTAATCGTTAGAAGTGCTAATTTGGTAAAATCGAATAAGTTAAGGGAAACGGCTCATCAAGAACTTGTTTACATTGGACTTGAAGACGGCCATATTGTAGTCAGCTGGAAAACAGACAAACGGAAGACAGTTCCACGAGCGTGTAGTTCTAAGAAAGATGCTTTGTTCATGGAATCTACATTTAGGTTTAGGCACAGATGAAGAGTGTGGGAAATTATTGATAGTGGTTTCAGCTAGATGAGTGTTTTTCGTGAATGTTTGGCGAGGGGAGAGGCTATAGATTAGAGCTCAGACGAACACTTGCCATAAATATAACGATACAACAGAGGCTGGCTCGCAATCTATTTAATAACTATAAAGATTTTCTGCCCTTCTCTCTTACCAAATAAATATTGTTATGAATTCTCAATAACTGTCTTTCCTCTAAACGTAAGTTAGATTAAATTAAGAACTTGCTTATCTCCCTTAGATCATTTGTAAATATTTTTGTGTCTCTTAGTTTTATGTACAATGAATACGTTTTATTTTTCTTGAAACTCTGAGCTTTAGTGTTTTTTTTTTTTTTTTTTTTTTTAAATATGTTTCGTGTTTATCACCCCTATACATAACACGACTGTCACGCGGAAAAAAAATTCCGGATGAAGGATCTGTTATGAATCGAAAATTAGAATTTTAATAAATTAATGTTTATTAAAAATGCGTTTGCTTAAGCTTTTCAACCATGAAATTTATAACCCCTCTCCCTCTCTCTCTCTCTCTCACACACACACACACACACACAGATAAATATACTAGCAGGCCGTTCGGCATTGCCCGGTCGTAAAATAGGCTGAAATATATTTTCATTAATGCAGATTTTGTATTTATTATACTAGCACTTCAACCTAGCTTTGCTCGGGCCCTATGTACTGTTCATAAGTTTATGTGCATATGAATATATATATATATATTAAAAAGTTCGACACATGTCCAGATAAGCTACATCTAAAATTTCAACTGTTTAGACCCAAATTGGCGGTGGAGTTTGGTAGAGTCTGCAAAGGTCAACTCTTTCAACTTTGACCTTTTGGCAGCAAAATTTTCGCCCCAAAACCGATTAAAAAGCTTGCTGCATGTCTGAATACCCTTTATGTAAATTTCAAATAGTTTGCTAGAGACCGCAAACGTCAAATCTTTTGAACGTTGACCTCTTAGCAGCCAGATTTTCGTTCAAAACCCGATTGCAAAGATTGCCCTTTGTTTGAATACACTTTATGTAAAATTTCAAATGTTTAGATCAAACATTGGCTGAGTAATTTGGTAGAGACTGCAGAGGTCAAAATATTTTAAAACTTTGACCCCAATTTTGACCCCATAACATTTGTTTTGGGCTAAAATTAAATTAAAAAGTTTGAGCCATGTCCAAGTAACGTACATCTAAAATTTCAAATATTCAGACCCAAAATTGGCGGAGGAGTTTGGTAGAGTTTTCACAAGTCAAATCGTTGAACTTTGACAGCCAAATTTCTGGCCGAAAACCGATTAAAAAGATTTTCCCAAATCTCAATATCCCTTATTTATAATCTCGAGTCTGTAGACTGAAAATTGACAGAGTAGTTTGGCAGGGAAATGCACACACACACACACACACACACACACACACACACACACACACACACACACACTTTCACCTTTATAGATATATAGATTATATTGGGCCCAATATATAGTAATGATTTAAAAAGTTAAAAAAAAGACTCGTGCACCAGCACCGCCAATCGAAACGAAAACCTTTAGCTTACAATTTACTTTGTTCTTTGACGTTAATGCCTGAGCTATGAGTACATGTTGTCTGCAAGGCTAAAAATTAAAAAATGGAGCAATAGCTATTACATATTTGTGATGCCGTCGTTCGACCTTCACCTGGCAAATTCCATTTTTTTTAATTTTCATACTTTTGCAGCGATTTTCTCCAGATAAGACCCAAATAATATAGATTCGTATGAGTCTAAATACCCTATATATTAAGTTTCATGCTTGTAAACTAAAACTCAATGCAATTTTTTTTTAAAAATAAATAGAAAAATAGTTTTAATATTAATATCAATATATTTATAGGAGTATAGATATATTCTGAAAGTGACACAATGTTCAATGAGCGCGATTGGAGATGAACCGCTGTACAACTCATGCTCTCCAAGTCATGACCACAGGACCATTGCCAGCATCCTCAAGAGGCAAATCCGGACAATTGAACGCTTAAGAGCACAGTTTAACGAAGTTTCCGGATACGGTTATGGTCTTTGGTGTGGTTGCAAATGATGCCACTTCAAATCTTCGAAGTCGGCTTGAAAGTTAATATCAAAGTATATCTGGATGTGATGAAGAATGTGGTGATTCCCTGGTGCAATCACGTGGCCGCTGAAAGACTCTCGTTGTGACAGCAGGACTCTGCTCCAGCGCACAAGTTCAAAGAGACCGAGGCTTAGCTTCAGGTGTTCCACGACTTTGTACCTTTCTCTCACTGCCTCCCTCCTCCGATCTAAACCCGCTGGACAGACCTCCCACAACACCAAAGCCAGCCTGAATTATTCGACTCTCAGTGGTGGCGTATGATTCTTCAAACTAGGCCGAAAAGCTGCCGAGACAGCTCGCGATATCAATGACGCACTTGACCCATGAACCACTGACGAAAATGTGGCACAGCTGTGCTTCAAGAAATTTCGCAATGGTGACGAGAGCCTCGAAGATGAAGACGGTCCTGGTCGGCCGACTGTGATTGATAACGAACATTTGAAAGCCTTTATTGAACCACGCGAGAAGTTACCGTTGAACTCAACAGTCATTCGCCATTTAAAGCAAATAGGAAATTAAAAAAAAGATGAAAAATGGGTGCCGCATGAATTGAACGATAATAAAACAAATCGTTGTTTTGAAGTGTCTTCTACGCTCCTTATGCGCAACAAAAAACGACCCATTTCTCGAGCGGATTTTGACGTGTGATGAGAAGTGGATCCTCTATGACAACCGGCGACATTCGGCACAGTGGTTGGATATCGGAGAAGCTCCACAACACTTTCCGAAACCGAAATTATACAAAAGAAAAAAAAATCGCTTCCAGAACTCCGGATTCCTATGCTAATGGAATGATTAAACTTGTTTGTCGTTGGCAAAAATATGTCAATTCTAATGGTTCTTATTTATTTAAAATTTATTATGATCTGTGGAATTTGAACGTAAAAAAACGACATTATTTTTACACCGCGCTAATATAATAATAAATACGAAATCTGCATTAATCGGAATATCATATTTAAGCGTATTTTACGACCGAGCAATGCCGGACGGTCTGCTAGTAATATATATATATATATATATATATATATATATATATATATATATATATATATATATATGGTAATGTAATCAAAAGGATGTATGGTTTACCTGATGTACGCAATGGTAAACTTTAATGTAATATAAATACAAGTGTTTATATATAGATAATTTAATCCCAACCGAATAAAAAAGCTCAATAGGCAATAGAGAGTAGAGCTTATTATAAGAGAAAGAAAATTAAAACTGTAAGTTGAACTTTACAATCAAAATTTTTTATTCGACTGAATACTCCAGAAAACAATTTACAAAGTCCTTATTCCACGGAGTTTCAAAGAATGCTATTCTTGCTAGTGAAATCGCAATTAATTGGAGTCATGAAAAAAGTCAAGAAAAACAAGTGAAAAAATGTTGGATATGTAAAAACAATAAAAACAAAAAATAAAAACAAACCGCGCATAATATTTCAAGTTAATCCGAAAGGCGAAAATAGTTTATTAGAGAGAATGGAGTCCAAAATTAAATCCAATGTAATGATGCATATAGCCCGGTTGGAAAGTTTTCAAAGCAGCCAAAATAATGAAAATTGATTTTTCGGACAATGCAGTAGCCCAAAGAGAAGTTGATCTGCAGTCAAATGGGATCGAAAAAGAAGAGAAAAACAGCATGTCAAATTTCATCGTCGGCTTAATTAGAAACATTATATATATATATACATATATATATATATATATATATATATATATATATATATATATATATATATGTGTGTGTGTGTGTGTGTGTGTGTGTGTGAGCGCCTTAACTGTTTTATTTGATAATGGTGACTTCCATGTAAAAAAAAAAAAAGAAAAAAATATCTATCTGCGTAAGTATACTTTGATAATTATGTTTCAGTTTGAAGAAATATGGTATAATAAAATTATGGGGTGTTCGTTCGCATTTGATCTCCATAGAATGGAAATATGTCACAAAGTTTAACAAGGTTTTTTTTATATAGATCCACAGAATATTGTGATGTGTTTAAGTGTGAACAGGTATGGTATAATAAATTATGGGGTTTATCTATTTTATTTTTACTTTCATCATATTTTGCTTTGGTTTTGATACCCCCAAATTCGAAGCTATCTCTTTACAATCCTTCCTTTTCATAACCTATCATACTTTCATAAATCAGAGTGCATTTTCTGTAGGCTGTTTTTGAATCCAGTCAACGACGGTTACTTTTGCTAGTATATATGTGTGTGTGTGTGTGTATGTGTGTGTGTGTATGTGTGTGTGTGCCTTAACTGTTTTATTTTTCTCGTTCTCTCTACTTGTCATGTTTGTGAAGTTGACATAATTAATTCAAACAAAATAAATCAAAATAAAATTCCAATCTTTAAACTACGTAATAATAAAGTAAAGTACATATATTTTCAAAAAATATATTTTATTTTCAAATGCAAGTGACTTATGCGCCACCCTGTATTAACAGCCTGGCTTTTACTTTCGCAGAAACGTGCGACTTTTGGTGTTTGAAACGATTTTCATTGGTTGAGTAAACACGTTCTTGTGAAAACTTCCTGCTTTTAAAAGAGAAGCGGAGAAAGAAAGCGAATTAGGTATTCGATCCATTTGCTTTTAGGGCGAATAAAAACACTTCATTTTGGTGACTATTTTATCACATTTGTCTAAAATTTTCTGTGTATGTCTATTTAGCAGTTTTGCATGGTGCTGAACTCCAATTTAAATATGTTAAGTTCTTGGGGACTTTTGGGACTAAATGGGGGGGGGCAAATGATGCCCTTAGTCTTTTTTTTTGTATTGTGCAGAATTCAAATTTACATATGTTAAGGCCTAAAACTGCACCGTTTGTTCATTTTCACCTGGATTTGACGTCCCCTGGGGACTTTTGTGTGTAAATGTGGAAGGGGGGGGATAATGCTGAACTTAGTCATTTTTTTATGCCTCTTTTACTGTGCACTCACGGGGGACCATGCACGGTTCAGTTGTTTTGTCTTAAAACCAGTGATTAGTGAGATAATTCACAATAATAATTATGCAAAGTCCTTATTTTCGCATGGAAACAGGTTGGATTCAACAGGTTTCATTTCCCACACCGTTTGACATCCGTCATAAAAAATAAAAGCAAAAAAGGACCTAAAAAAAAAAACAAAAAAACAAAACAAAACCAAACATGTTTTTTTATGCGTGCGTGTTCAGGTTACGAACTCGGCATCACGCCCTGTAGCGTTAACCGCATCATCATGACCTATGACCTGGCAAGCGTTATTTCACTCTCATAACTCATAACTACCTCATCTTTCTTGTGTTGCCACCAGCATAGATAACTTACACATGTAAGTAAGTATACATATATATATATATATATATATATATATATATATAAACGAAAAACAAGACAACGAAACAAAATAGCAATAGATTACACATGGAAAATATTTCCAGATTTTTTTTTTATTGCTCGCTTCAGGCGAAGGAAAGAGGGCCGAAGCCCCCGCCTCCCATAACACCAAAAAATATAAGTAAAAATAAAAAAAGCGAATAAAGGGAGGTAATCTATCGAGAAGATGACATGTGTAACTGTTTAACACTTGCCGTTCGTGCGTGTTTCTACAGTTTCGACATCCATCTGGTCGACCGCTTTACAAACATCCTTGTTACATTTCCGCCAGAATTACGACGAAGCGTGCAAAATAGGCAACACCTGGACCCTATTTAACACTTTCATTTGCCTCCCATATTTTTTGTATATATATATATATATATATATATATATATATATATATATATATATATATATATATATATATATATTCTATATCCCTATGAATTTGTTTTTTCGTGTATTAATATTCATATTAAAAATCATTTTTCTATTTATTTAAAAAGAAATTACAACTTTGTTATATATGGGTCGTAGAATTGCATTCATCTGCAAATGATGTGGCTAATTTGCATATTCTTTTAAATACTAATTTTAATTAATTCCCTATTCGTCTTTATCGGCTTTCTTATGGAATGATCATCTTTAGTTAACTACTAGCAGTTGAGCCCGGCTTTGCTCGGGTCCTATGTACTCTTCATAAGTTTATGTGCATATGTATACATTAAAAAGTGTGAATATGTACGGTAATGCCTTTCTATATAATAGGCTTCCTTAACTACCATAAAGAAAAGTTAGAGACCGCACAGGTTGAATTTTTAAAAACTTTGACCCCAATTTTGACCCCTTAACATTTATTGTTTTGAACTTAAATCAAATTAGAATGTTTGACCCATGTCCAAGTAACCTACATGTAAAAGTTCAAGTGTTTAGACCCAAAATTTGCGGAGGAGTTTGGTAGAGTCTGCAAAGGTCAACTGTCAACTTTGACCACTTGGCAGACAAATTCTCACCCCGAAACCGATTAAAAAGCTTGATGCATGTCTGAATACCCTTTATATAAAATTTCAAATGTTTAGACCAAATATTAACAGAGTAATTTGGTAGAGATCGCAGAGGTCAATATTTTTAAACGTTGACCCCAATTTTGACCCCTTAACATTTATTGTTTTGGGATCAAACCAAGTTATTAAGTTAGATCCATATCCAAGTAACATATATCTAAAATTTCAAGTGGGTAGACCCAAAATTTGCGGAGGAGTTTGGTAGAGTTCTCAAAGGACAAATTGTTGAACTTTGACTACTTAACAGACAAATTTTTGGCCGAAAATCGATTAAAAGGATTTTCTCTATTCCCAACACTCCTTATGTCAAATCTCGAGTCTGTAGATCGAAAATTGACAGAGTTATTTGGTAGGGAAATGTACACACACACAGACAGACATTTTCACTTTTATAGATATATGAGACGTGTGGCATGGAAAAAGAATTGCATTTCGTTTTATGGTGTCAGTTGGTCAGTAAGAGAAAGATTACAGGATTGGGCTACTTTTAAGTAGGCCATCCTGTACTATTGTCATGAGACCATTTTTTTTAATGCATTACCTATACCTAGTTTTCGGTAGGAAGGAGTAGGGCACTATCTGTCTTGTTATCACGAGACTATACTCATAGGCATTATCTCTATTGTTTTGTGTGGGAGGGAACGAACATTAGTGACAAATTATCACAATCCGCTGTTCATTAACAGTATCCATTTGTAAGGATTTTCACTTTTCTTTTTCAATTTTCTTATCAGTTTATTCAAACTCGATATGAGGCATCCTGCAGGATGTCAGACATTCACCCGCTACCTTATATGTTCAAACCTAGAGATTATTTCAAGATTCTAACTGCGCCTTTTGGTGTAAATGTTTGAATCTCTCTTGCACTTACTTTATCGGGTATATTTGCCAGGTAACTTTTGAAATTATTTTTTCATGAGTCCAGTTATTTCTATAATTATTTGACTGGTAGAAATCTTCCTCAAATTCCAGTTTCTTTTCATGTCGTTCCTAAGATCTTGGTATTTCGTTATATTTTCTGTTGTAGCTCTGTTTAACCCAGCATTAGCGAGTACACTAAGGTTGGCTTTCACCTTATTGCCACATATCATTATGTCAGGTTTAATAGCTCCGTTTCTAAGGTAGTAGCCGTAGGAATTGCATAGTCATAGTGCGTGCTGTATTACTTATCTCGGAAAGTTCTTTCTCGTATATACATCCCGGACTTGTTGCTGTATTATATATTCAACTTTTTACAAATCATCCAATGGAAATATTCACACACTCCATTCTGTCGCATTGTAAAGTAGCCGTGCCCCAGCAGAACCTTACAACTTGATGTCATGTAGCCTCTACTCTCTACTTCTATGTGGACGGTGTCATTGCCAAGGCCACTCATCTTTTTAAAAGCATTGACCATCAAGCATTGATCTTGGCCAACTATTATAATCCTTTCCTTATAGTCTAAGGACTATAGTGTAGTGTAGTAGTCCTCTTTTCAGCCAGTCTATGGAGCCTTCTTTATCATATAGTTCTGAGTGAATTTACTCAGAAAATACTTGGCACGCTGTTGGTTGGCCCATTCTTTCAGTATTTTTCTGCAATGGAAGGTCTTGGTGTATTTTTGACAATTCTTTTTGGACTTTATGGACCAGTATACAGAATGAAGTATACAGGTACATGGTTTGTGACAGCAGTTTCGTATTATTTACATTATTCGGATTACTGTCCATATATTGATTGTTATTCTCACAATATTTTGGCCGCTGTAACTTCCGACCTTCTTCAGATGTGTCTTGTCGAACTCGGGAATCATTCTATCATTGAGAATCTGTACGGAATTCTGAACTCGGAAATCAGAACAGAACGGTTTATTTAATCCACAGATGTAGAATGATATTGTCTCATCAGTAAGAACCTGATAGAAATCCTAAGTAATTGGTATTTTGAGTATCGCCCGCATTGAGGATTGAACCTTCCTCCCACCGAATTTTATCAAGTATTTTGTTCGTTACACAATCGGTTCTTGCGGAAGGTTACATCGGTCGAAACGTTGTCAAAATTACACTAAAGTGCTATAATTATAACAATCAAAATAATAAGAATTATCAATCCTCATTAAAAAATATCAGAAACATTACGAAAACAGTTTCTTTTATACTCATGATTTAAAATAAAATACAAATGTGCTTTAGCAAAAAAACACGTTTTAATGAATTGGATGACGTGTATATTTATTTTATGGTAGACTCGGAAATTATTTATTAAATTTCAACCAAATGTGAGAAAGAAGGAACTATAAAACGATAGAACAAAAAATTGATTCTCTAGATAAAAAAGAACAGACTCAATTATAATTCACATAAAAAGAGGAAAAGAAAGAAAATTGTCAGTAAAAATACAGAAACGAGAAATAAAAATAGAAAAGCTGTTCTTCAAAAAAAAAAAAAAAAAAAAAAAAGAAAGATTCGATGAGTATGTGATCTACTGGACGAACAACGAAATCACAGTAAAAATCTAATTATAGTGTTACTCACATTAATAAACAAAGGAAACCTTTAAACATGCAAAATAATTGTACGTGTTTTCTTTTAGTGTCATATGCGAACGAACTACAAAACGAAAACAAGTCAAAAGCTATCGAACTTTTAAGCTTCTTAAGATCGTGAAGCGGCTAACTTAGACTCTTTAAGTTTCTGTGGTACAAGTGTAGACGGTTATTAGAGCTAGTGCATATACACGATTGTGTATACATGTGAACTCTAGCGAAACAACGAGATAAAAAGGGGAATGCCAAGTCTGTAGATTCGAAATGAAATAAGAGAAAACAAATAAAAAAGTGTGGGGCAAAATAGATTTGCAGCAAATCTTCATTAAAAAAATAATTACCCAAACGAAGAGGTGGGACAAGAAGTCGTGATGAATTTTTAAGAGCATCTGGTTATTTGATTCGAGAATAGATACTACGATATAATATCTGTATAATAACACGTTTTTTAACGCTCGTACGTACGTTATCACCTTTAACAACCATCGTCACTCAAGGAAAAGAATTCGATATATACAAGTAGACTGACACAGATAGACAGACAGACGAGAAAGAATACAGAAAGAAAGACAGACCAGGTAATACGACAGAGTATCGGTGAGCTGAGCGCAAAGGACGAAAAGCAGGTAAAACCAAGTTAATCCATATAATAACACGCTTATTAACTTTTGTACGTACGTTATCACCTTTCACACCCATCGTTACTTAAGCAAGAGAAATCGATACAACTAAGTAGACAAACAGACAGGGAGAAGATAAAGAAATAAAAAGACAGACGAATCGAGAAGTACATAGAAGTCCAATTTTACATCGCCTGTAGCAGCACACATCCTCGCACATTGTAACATCTACAGAGATTCAAGTATCAGTCTATCTACCAGACCAACACTGAACAACGATTTTTTTGTACATATAATTGTACGTGTTTTCTTTTTGTGTCTTACGTGAACTAACAACAAAAGGACCAGATATCAATAGGCTAAGGACAGCCTCTTTGATTTGGAAGCTCCTTAAGAAAGTTAAGGGACATTATTTTTTATAGGCTGCTATTATATACGGAATCTACATCTCCCTAACAGAAGGCACTGCGTGCAAAAATATTTTCTGTGATCGCCATCGTTTGGCATTCCCCGGTATGAATCCCTCAGCTATACACTAATGCCACCATCTGAATGAAATCGTAATTCCTTGAAGGATGACTTTATAGGATAGCATAGAACCATACTTCACTTTGATCAGAGCATACGGGACCTATTAGTTTGTTAAGGTAATTATACAGATTAACGTATATAGGTACATGGGTAGTGATAAAAGGTACATAGTATTGTTAGCTGAATTCAAAGAAAACACCAGATAATATAAGTAGGTAAACTAAGTTTCGTTTTTAATCTGTACTAGCCCGGATGTTTGGAGGTGTGTTGAGAAAAAAAAAGTGGTAGTAGGCAGGCAGGCTCGAACCCGTACCGCAAAGGAAAAAAAGAACGTGTAAAAAAAGTGACGTCTTTGCTGTTGCGTTCACTGCCCAGAAGTGACATGGGTTTAAATTAAAGCTAGTCAACCGAAAAGAGAAGATGACTTTCGAAAATATCGGCGAACAAAGGGACTCCTCCCTGTAGAAAAGTCCCCAGTTGAGGGCGAAGGAATTAATGTTTTTAACCAATTTTTCGATATTTGGCGTCCGAAGGGTCGGACTTAAAACGATACCTTGTGAAAATCTGTCGCCTCTGTCGAAAGTTTTAAGCAGACATACATACATACATACATTTAAAAAGACAGGCGAGGTTTATATTATAGAAGATAACGCGATTGTTAACGCTTGTGCGTACGTTATTACTAGGACTAGGATAACAGCATATTCTTTTCATTGTTTTTACTCGCATAAGAACCGAAATAATAAAAACAAGCCATAACAAGTTACACCATACACATGGAACGATATAATGAAAACTGTTGAAAAAGCATAGTCGCCATCTTTATCAACTTGAGCTATAGATTTTTGTTTTTGTTCTTTCATATCTAGCACCTACAAAGATGGCTGCTTATTTTTCCGGCATGGCTTTCATTTACACATGCTTTTCACGTGTACGTTCACGTGATTTGCTTGTATTATTTTCGCTAAAGCATAGTTTATATATATATATATATATATATATATATATATATATATATATATATATATATAGCATGATCACATTTGACGGACCGGTTCCCATCAGATCACCGAACTTAAGTAACAATGAGCCTGGCCAGAACCATATGGGTGACCATTTGGGATTTCTAGGTGTTTTATATGCTCTCCGCTTATCTCGGCATTGTTTCCATTCGTTTGGACTTTTCCTTGCCACCGGACTCAAGCAATGCCGATTCAGGAGAGGTGTGGTTGGAGATTGCGTAACTCTTTCCACATAATTACACGCGCATCTGCTCCTCCAGGGGGTATCCTTTGTCTTTCGAGACTGGACGGGGGCATCAGTTTAAATATATAAGCGTTAAAACTTACTACAATTAAAAGAAAATATAATTCATCATCATAATAAAAACACATTTAAGAAAAAATGTTTGTTTTTTTTTTAAATAAATATTTATTTATTGTTAAAGATAAATATATTGTTTTAGCTTTTTTACATTAAAAATTTTAATAATAAAAAAACTTAAAAAAATATTAGTATCTTTTACTTTTCTATATTTCCCCGGTAAGAAATTCTCTCTTTAAATTGCACGTGTTCAAATAGAAATAATTCCTTGGCTTGCAGAAAACTGAATCCAATAAGAAACCATAAAAATGAATAATTATTTAATGAAAGTTCGTCTTCTATAGGCATCAAATCCATTGCTAAGGTCGCCGGAAAAATGGTGGCATCCTTCTATCGCTCCAGTAGATATCACACCCCTGATGCAATTCTCTACCTATATAAAAGCCAGGCACGGCCAACGATGGAGCTGCTAAATGCAGCTTATCCTGCCTTGACAGCTTAGTGAGGGATACCATTTTCTCTTCCCTGCAACCTATTTCTCATAGAAGAGACGTTGAGAGCCTGTCTTTGCTTTATCGTTATTTTCATAGCAAGTGCTCGTCTGAGCTCCAATCTATGGTCCCCCACTAATCTTTCACGAAAAATACTCGTCTAGCCAGAACCACTATCAATAATTTCCCACACACTTTATCTGTGCCTGAACCTAAATGTAGATTCCATGAACAAAGCTTCTTTCTTAGAATTGCACGCCTGTGTAACTCTCTTCCGATTGCCTGCTTTCCAGCTGACTACAATCTGATTGTCTTCAAGTCCAATGTAAACAAGTTCTTGATGAACCGTCCTCTCTAAGTAATCCAATTCATAAAATTCACACTACTTATGTTTACTATGCTAGAATCACATTGTCTAATGTATGCCCATTAACTCTTATCCTCAAATGGCCTCCGGGCCTTGATAAGTGGTGATTTCTGTGTAAAAAGGTATATTAAATTACCTTTTTGACGTCTACCGCATATCCATGACTGAGTATATTAAGAAGTCTATTTTAATAATTTTTAAATAGGCTTTTAATACCAATGTAAGTACGACAAACAACTCAACTTTATATGTAGATTATAAAGATGAAAGAGGTTGTTGTCAGTTTATGCGGTTTTCTAGCAAAAAAGCAACAAACAAACCAATCAAACAAAAATAATCAACAAAAAAACAATAAAAAACAAAAAAAAAAAGAAATAAAGTAAAATAAAAAATAAAAACGAAAAAGAAATTGGATGGAAGAACATTAAAAATCGGCAGGTAATAAAAGTATGTCAAAAATGAGAAATGAAACGATTGTAGACAAAAAGGCAAATCACACACACATACAAATCTCATTTCCATAAAAAAAAACTTCAAACCCGCCGACAAAACTTTCACCCTTCAACTACAAACAACTACCCTCATCCCGACCCATGGTATTTTCCAGGAAGATCTTGACGATATATTGTATTGATAACTCTAATGGCCTGTTCCTATTTCGTTAGCCACGAGCATAATTGCTACTTATATAGATAATAGCGCACGCACGCACACACACATTCACAACACAACCGTATATAGCGTTACGAGAACGGAGACGGTCGGAGTAGTTTTCTTTTTTAGTCTTTGGGGTTCTAAGCGTGGCTGAAAAAACATATTTACGGTGTTCCTACGGAATCATGCTGCTTTTCTATTACAGAAAAGAAAGAACGAAAGAGAGGGAGAGAGAGAGCAAGCAAGAGAGAGAGAGAGAAAGAGAGAGAGAGAAAGAGAGAGAGAGAGAGAAAGAGAGAAAGAGAGAGCGGGAGGGAGAGAAAGCAGGAGCGTGTGTGTGTGCAGGAGGAAGCGAAATAGAGAGAAAACGACAGAGAAAGAAAAGATAAAAGAATACGAACAAATCTAAAAAAATACGACAAAATGATTAAAATCTTTAATAGGGAATTGGTGTTAACTACATATAGATACGAATAACATAATGCAATACATATAATACATATCCATACGGAATACATACAATCAATACAAAATACATAAGAAATACATATAATTTACACATGCAATACATACGAAATATATACACATCACATACGAAATATATGCCTACAATCTCTACAATATATATACAATACAAATACAATATATGCGATATGAACACGATACACATAGTAAATACAAAATACATACAATACACATAAAGTACAAACGAAATACATGCAATACAGATACAATACAAATGGTATACTACAATACACATACAATATATAACATTTGCACGCACTATACATATAATATATGCGAAATGCATACAATACACATAAAACATATATAAAATACATACAATACACATACAGTACATACGAAATACATAAGATACAGGCCCACAAACGCACTATATGATGCACGTTATGCATATATATATATATATATTATATATATAAAGAAAGGTAAATATGAAAAAAATACGATATGTATGTTAGATATGCGATGCATATGACATTCATATGATATTATTATGACAAAGAATATGATATACATACGATCTTGTTATGCTTTGTTAGCAAGGGACGTTTTGTTGAAGTGAGGTTAATAAATATTTGATAGAAATAAATAACAAACAACATCGGGTGATCTAAAACGTCAAAGATGACGCAATTGGCAATTGTTTACATAGAAAGAGGGTAAAGTTTAGGAGCAGAGGAGAAGTTGCTCATATAGGTAACGAGGGAATCGAATGAATCCGCTTGAGTCGGGGAGCAAGCGACGAACGTTTAAACATGGAAACTGAATCGGGCTGTTAGCAAATGTAGCCTCAAGAAGAGACGACCAAGCAATGCAACTCGACCCGACATGCATCAGATAATAATGCCGCATTTTAATCTGTAACAAAACTGATGCCTATTTATCCAATGTCAGAAGGGTCTTTATTCCAGTGTCTTCAAGTCGAAATAAGGTAACACAAAATATTATGCCTGTTTATATATCTGTTAGCAAGGGACCTTTTGCTGGACTGATTAGTAGTCCGTTCATAAAACTGCCATATGTTTATTAAACTGTTTATTGTATATGTTTAGACTCACACACATTGATACACGGTATGTAACATGGTATTGTTACATGGTATTGTTACATGGTATTGTTACATGGTATTGTTACATGGTATTGTTACATGATAAGGGCTATCCCCTTTTCATGTAAGTATAAAAATAGAGAATTTAGTTAAAATGAAAATGAAATAGCATAGGCGAAATTCGAACCTCATAATTTAGGTTTAGAAATAGATTACGTGTGAGAATTTAAAAATGTAAAACAAACGTTTGTTTAGAATATAGATAAATATTTCAAGGAAAGAATGTGAACTCTCAAGTTTGTTATGAAATTTTAAATTGAAAGAATGCAAGTTATAAGATAATGTTTTTAACATATTGGGAAAATAGGTTACTGAGTATAGGAAAAGTTTTGGACACGTATGTCCAGAACACGTGAAAGAAGGCACATGTTTTAACATGTGTATGACGTCACGGAAAATAGAAAGTTCTAGGAATAGAAAAAAACTTTAGTTAGAAGGGCAGTCAGTGAAGGACGGTCAGAGAGAGAGTCAGTCGTCTAGGAAGCGAGACGTCACTTTGAAACTAAAATGTGAGACTTTGAATTCTTGGTGATGGAAACACGGCCGGTCGTGACGAAATAAACCATCATGTGTTTTGTAAAGCTCGTCTTGTCTTATGATTCTTACAAAAAAGTAAAGTGAAATTGTATTATATATTTGTGTTATAAAATGTCTTTACATACACGTCTCAACATCATCATGTCTACACAATGTCTGAACAGTGAACACTATCTCATCATTCTAAGAGCTTTCTTCTTCCAATCTACACATCTAAGGAATGAACAGTTTTAATATAAATATGAATCTTCATAAAACGAACAAAGTCTCTTACAACTTCTCTCGCTCTCTGAGTACATCAACATCCCTCTTAATAAAACTCTCTTTTAATAAGACTCTTACTTTAGTCATAACATGAATACCTATATACCAGTATTATTTGATGAGAAGAACCATCAACCATCCATCAACCATCAAATGGCTTCCTGCAGTCTTGATAAACTATGGATACCCACTCTAAGGGTGCCTGCGCGTGAAATTTTTGCGACAAGAGTTGCGCAATCTACAACCACACTTCTTCTGAGCCGACATTGTTGAATACCAGTGGCAAGTGGAGGTTCAGGACGATTGGAAACAAAAGATAAGCGGAGAGCACATACAGCGCCTAGAATTTCCAAATGGTCACCCATCTGGTACTAGCCAGCCTCAACGTTGGTTAACTTCGGTGATCTGACGAAAACCGGTGTGTCAACGTGAATATGCCGTATATAAAAAGAACAGTACATATATTTATGCATACGTCACAATACACGAATTTATGAGCATATAACATAGACAATTAGTTACACATTCAATGACGACAAGTTTATAGATACCTGATGAGGCACACATTAATGCGTATTACTGTTTTATATACCTAACTCGTTTCAATGACTATGAAGCGCATACATTTATTTATTTTTTTACACATGCATCACCACATTATCAAGGCCAAGAGGCCACTCAAGGATAAGGGTTAAAGAGTGTACAGTAGTCAATTGGACAATATAGTAATCGTTAGTAATGGAGATTCGGTGAATTTGTTAAATTATATGGAACGGCTCATCAAGAAATTGTTTATGTTAGACTTGAAGACAACCATATTGGAGTCAGCCGGAAAGCAGGAAAACGGAAGACAATTCCACAGGCGTGCAGTTCTAAGAAAGAAGCTTTGTTCATGGAATCTACGTTTAGGTTAGGCACAGATAAAGAGTGGGGGTAATTATTGATAGTGTTTTCAGCTAGACGAGTGTTTCTTGTGAAAGTTTGGCGAGGGGGGACCATAGATTGAAGCTCAGTCGAACACTTTCCATGAAAATGACGATACATCAGAGACAAACTCGCAACATCTCTTCTTTGAGATAGAGGTTTCAGGGAAGAGAAAAGGACATCTCATACGAGGCTACGAAGTCTATTTTAAACTCTATCAAGACAGGACATACATTTATACATACATTCATAACACATGTATTGATGGGTATTTAACACCTTTACTTTTTTTCCTTTCTTTTCTATATAGCCTATCTTTTGTCTCCATACGCAGTTCATATTAACGGAGAAAAGAACGTATGGAAATGAATATAAAACATTCTACATATTTCTGAGTATCTGAAGTGAAGATTGATACGTTGTATCATTCGGACTACTATTCCCATCTTGACTGTTAATCTCACAACGTTTCGATCGATGTAATATCTTTGATCTTTTTTTCAGCTGCATCCGGTCGAACGCAAAATCTTTTCTGTCCAAAATCGGAAATCTGCACAGACATTTTAGTGGCGAAGATTGCTGAAATAATCTTTTACTTGATGATACAAGCACCAAAGTTTAAATCTGTCAGGCTTGCTTCTGCAGCCATCTTGAAAACTGGCAGCCATCTTGAATTTCCTGATGGCTAATCTTTTCTTAAAATGTATGTTCTGAACATCATTTGTGCCAATTTTGGTGCTTGTATCACTTAGTGAAAGATTCTTATGAAATACAGAGATAACCTGTCCCACTATTTTATTTAATCTACGTGAGTAGAATACACACTTTATGTCAGCCATTGCCGGGTAGACAACTTAGGTAATTTGCAAATGTTTGTGGACCACAATGTTCGGTGGTGTAACAGATAAAGCGCTTAGTAACACTCTTCTGGAGATTGAAGGTTCAATCCTCTTTGCGGGACGATAATAAGAATACAATTGTGAATTACTTAAGACTTCTACTCGTCAATGGATGACGGAACGAGAGCATGCTACTCCCCCTTTAGAAATAGAGTTTGACAGAAAGATTCCCGAGTTCTACGGGAAGATTCCTGAGTTCTACAGAAAAGATTCCCGACTTCGACAGAAAGTTTCCAGAGTTTGACAAGAAACACCTGAAGAAGTTGGGAGGTAACTTCGACCGAAATGTGGTACCATGCTGGATTAAATATAAGTTTTCGTTCGAAATTCCGTGCAAATTTCCAAGTTCGACAGAAAGATTCCCGAGTTCGACAAGAAGCACGAAGAAGATGGGTAATTGCATCGGTTGAAACGTTGCGCTACCCTAGTAGATTAAATTTCATTCGAAATTCCGGGCAGATTTCCGAGTTCGGTAGAAAGATGCACAAGTTCGACAAGAAACACCCGAAGAAGTTGGGAGTTTACATCGGCCGAAACATTGTTCTTACTCTCGTGGATTAAATACAGGCTTCTGCTTGAAAGTCTGTGCAGATTCACCGAATTCGACGGAAAGATTCCAGAGTTCGACGGAAAGATTCCCGAGTTCGACGGAAAGATTCCCGAGTTCGACGGAAAGATTCCCGAGTTCGACGGAAAGATTCCCGAGTTCGACAGAAAGATTCCACTTATATACTGTTTTATAAGTAAGCATATTCAAATTCGAATTTGTGTTGTAAAATTTCATCAAAACCTTGTCTGACCCTAAATACCGGAATAATAGCCGACTGGCATCGAAACATAAAATCAGCACACAACCTTTTCTATGTCAACTGTCGGCCTAGAATTTCCCGTCGCTTAGCAATCGAGAATAATGATAATAAAAGAATACGAACAAGTAACTGTTGTCGACGAAGGGTAAGAAGAAGATACGGATCAAGTGATGAACATTATACTCCAAGAAGACTGCCACAGCGAAAATAACATTGAAGTACCCGCCACAGGGGGTGCTTTAAGTGGGCCCTCATACAAAGAAGCTTTTTAAAGATTTTATGGCAACATCAAGACTCTTGATCATAATTCTGCCATTACTACTACTACCACCACCAATACCACCACCACCACCACCACCACCAAGAATAAAGCATATTATGTATATATGCGTATATATAAATGTGTGTGTATTTATACTACTAAAAGAAAGAATAAACCTGCAAATTATATACACAGAGGTTGACTAAAACAATAGAAGTACATTGAGGTCAAGAAAAGGCTACTCACACCTGAAAGTATCCTGTATCTCCACAAAGTCACAATTCGGCCATGTACGGAGTGTTGCTGCCACATCTGGTCTGGTGCATCTAGTCAGTGCAAATGATTACCACAAGACAAATCAGACGGTAGAGCTCAGGTTTTACATCAGAGTTTTCTTTCTCCTAAATGCATGTCTTAACGAAGACTAATAGTGTATCTCTCCCAGTGGATAAAACACGCCCCAAGATACCAACTGTGGAATTTTTACGTCCCAGCGCAATGCATACAGTGCCTATTATTTTCAAATGGTCATCCATCTGGTACTGACCGGACTAATCATTGCTTCAGTGATCTAACGAGAACCGGTGTATCAGTATTACTGTGCCGGATATATATGTCATCCACATATAGTACTGTTTCGCTGTTTCACAGCTTATCAGTGTGGCCAGACAGGATCGAAACCCGCAGTCGAAGCTTCTAACCTTTGCGTTATAGGGCTGCTGCTATGCGGGCAGTGAATTGACAATGTTTTGACATTGCCCAAATACCTAAGCTTAATTTGTTTACAAAAAGAGCATCGATTCATACACTAATGGTAATTTGTAGATCACTTCCCAATATGCTCAACCCAAGATAGGGAGCATTATAGTCATCCATATCAGTACTGTTTCGATGTTTCACAGCTTATTAGTGCGGCTAGACAAGCAACTATCTCAAGCCAGGATCGAAAGCCGATCGCCCAAACGACATCAGGAGCTTCTAACCTTTGCGCTATACGGCTGCTGATATGCTGGCAGTGAATTAACAATGTTTTGACATTGTCCAAATACCTAATCTCTCTCTCTCTCTCTACATATATATATATATATATATATATATATATATATATATATATATATATATATATATATGACCTCCGATGAGAAGAATAGCAAGAATAGTATTGTTTGAAACTCCGCGCGAAATAAGGACTTTGTAAATTATTTTTTGGAGTATTTAGTCGAAGAATGAATTTGATTGTAAATTTCAACTTACAGTTTTAATTACTTTTCTCTCTTATGCACACACACACACACACACACACACACACACACACACACACACACACACACACACACAACCACACACACACACACACACACTATATATATATATATATATATATATATATATATACTAATACGCATATGTATATATACTAATACGCATATAAAGACAATTCGTACAAGATATATATGATTGCAACGTCTTGTCAGACACGTGCCACTCCTTCAGACACTTAAAGTCCATGTGCCCAAAAATGACTTCCATCGTCACAGGACCATTTTAATAGACAAATTCCTGAGGGAGTATTTATACACAGATGTTACAGAGTCTTAGCGTTGTACGACAGCTAAGTCTCTCTATCGGTTGAAAATGTCGAGATCCAACAACAAGCAAGAGCAAGATAGCCAGCAACAAGTTAAACTGCAGACCAGCTTAATGCGGCTACTGGTCTCCCGCTTTATGGCTTTTTAAAGCAGAGATTTGCTTCTCCT
>NC_136496.1:27167813-27170313 GCF_053919585.1 Euprymna scolopes | reverse complement strand
CTGTATTGAGAGGGAGATGACTTATCACCTGAATTCTTAAATATAGGGCAAACTGAAGAGGTCTTCCAGGGAGTCGGAAAGCACTTCTCCTTAAGGCAGCGCATAAATAGTTTCGTAAGTATGGGAGCAAGTTCTGTTTGAAGCTTTTTAACACTATAATTGGGATGCCATCAGGGCCAGTTGCTTTACTGGAATCTAGGTTCTTTATTAGCTTGGCGACCTCATGCACGGATATTTGTATGCTACCCAGCTTGTTCTGTGTTATAGGAGGAAATATGGGGAGTTGATGGCCTTCGTCGCATAGGGTAGAATTAGCTGCAAAGTTCTTTGCAAATAGTTTGGCCTTGTCTAACGCTGACGAGATGACCTCTGGTCCATTGATAATGGTTGGTATAGAACGCACACTTCTCTTCAGGATCCTATTTGTTATTTGCCAAAACTGGTGGGATCCAAGCCGCTGATCAGCTACCTTGGATTTAACAGACTGGGCATATAGCTCTCTTGCATTTTTTATTACTCTTTTACAGTGGTTGCTGGCAGACCTGAAAGCAGCTTTAGTTTCAGTGCATCTATTACGTTGGTAGCTATGGAAAAAGTGGTTTCTGTGCGCGATAGCAGCAGCACATTCTGGGGAGAACCATTGTTGGCTGTTAGGTTTTTGTTGGAATTTTTTAGATGGTATGAATTGGTCTATGCCTACAATTAACCATTCGGTCAGATCTGATACTATAGAGGACACATCCTTTTTAAACATGGAGTGCAGAGGTAAATCAGATATGAATGTACGGAAACTATCTCAGTCAGCCATAGAGTATCGGTATACAGTACGGTGGAGGGGTACGTCTGGGGGCTTCTTACATTTCGTTTTTATCTTAACTGATACGGCGGAGTGGTCGGAGGATCCTAGAGGAGAATGAACGGAACATGAACTTAGCTCAGGGGAAGTTGATAGAAAAAGGTCTAAGAGGCTTGCATATTGACCGGGTGTATCGGGGACACGGGTGGGTTCGATAACAATCTGATTGAGGTCATAAGCAATGGCAAAATCATGACAAAACCTTCCCTCATCGTCTGTCTTATTTGAATGGGTCAGCCATTCCACGTTATGGACGTTGAAATCACCACATATGTGGATGTTAGCCGAGGGATGTATATGTATATATATAGGCACCGCCAAAAATGGCCGCAAAATCAAGTTGTTGCTGTTTTTTAAAACGAAATTACATTTATTAAAATCCATTATTTCTGAATAACTTTTTTTTTCCAGAAAGATAAAACCCTGAATTTTATCATATAGAAAACAGAATAATGTAAAACTTTTTCTACTATTTTTAATTAAATTTTAAAAGTTAAATTTTCCCAAAAAGTTAACAATTGACATTTTTTGTCTTGCACAAAAAACGTACTTAAATATTTAAAAAAAAAAAGGGGGTTTTTGAAATAATTAATTAATTTATTTATTGTCTAACTAAGATGTAGGATGATTTTCTAAGAGAATATGCAAAAATATTATAATGTAAGTACCTGAATTTCAAATAATTCCACTTATTCATATAGGTAACCAGATATTTCGCGTTGACGTAGAGTTCAGATCGACTCTGTTTACGTTTTCGTTTGATAAAAAGCAAACTATGGAAGACCAAACAGGCCAAAAAAACTTATTTTTCAGTGACGAAAATTTCAATGTATTATTAAGCTGAGGCTGGCCAGTACCAGATGGGTGACCATTTGTATGCGTTTGGTTTTTAATGTGTATGTGTGTGTGGGCCAGGCTCCCCAAAATGGGGGGGGGGGCAATTTAAAGCAGAATAAAAAAAAATTATTTCAGCGCGTTTGGTCCACTGTAGTTGAAAGGCGGCAAACGTTTTCAAACGGGATAGAAAAAAATGATGCTATTTTTAACACAAAGGGCACAATATTTATCGAATTTTTTTTTTGGTATCGATTATTCAAAGCATGCCCTGTTTAATAATGGTCATGCATTATTCGGCTCGCTAAAAAAAAATTGTTAATTTATTTATCAAAAATTTTAAATAGCTTTTTTCGTATAAATATTTAAAAAAAAATTTTTTTGTTTTGCTTAACTTAAATTAATTATTTTACTTAACATATTCACCGAATTCCACACTTCAAAACTCAAAAGCGGGATAATTAAACACAATCGAAGTTCTGATATTCAGACGTAAAAATAAGGTATGCAAACAATTTTTTTTTTTTTTTAATCTATAATTCTGTCCCTTACAACAACACAATATGCTGATTTCAGTTTCAGATGATTATTTTAAGGATATTTGTTCCCACTTCAAAACAAGGGGGGGGTTGTAAGCAAAAATATATATATATAAATATCGTTTATGAAAAATAAGTACACTGTTATAAAGTTCATTCTTCTCCTAATAATCGCTGAAAATTTCGTATTGATCGGATAATTACCTGATTTTTGGTAGATTTTTAAAAAGACGGTCCGTCAACAAGTACTGACCTGCCCCCCCCCCCCAGT
>NC_136496.1:27150313-27162813 GCF_053919585.1 Euprymna scolopes | reverse complement strand
CGTTGTTATCATTCTTAAGACTGTTCGGTTATGTACGTATGTCCGTATATTCTCTATATCCACATATTCGTCTGGCTTTTTCTCTTTCTGTTTGTCTATTTTAATATCTAACTGTCTATTTACCTACCAAACCGCATGTCTATATTTGGGGGTGGGGGTGGTTCTCTTTTCACTGGTCTGTGTTTACGTCGTCTGGGGTTTTATTGAAAAACATGAGGCAGGCAATATAAACATTAAACATTTTATCAGAAAGCACGATCTTTCAGTTGAACTATAAGATATCCAACACTATTCCTGATAGAAAAGTACACATTACACAATAACCAATAAAAACACATGTGCACACATATATAAAATCAAACACACATACACATACACACACACATATTTTTAATATATACTAGACTACTCGTGACCCGTTGGGTTAGTATGTTATATTAGCTATGGAATTCATGTATGAGCGTGACACTTGTGATGTAAAGAAAATAGTTTTCTTGTTTTTTTTTTTTACAAAACAGAAACATTTCTATGAAAGTATATTAAAATGAAAAAAGAATATAGATAGATTTCTATGAGTCGTTCTGTTTATTATAATTGATTATTTTTTGAAAAAAAAAAATTTACAGTTACTGAATTATAAGTGGTTGGACATACTTGTAGGTAAATGTGCACTGGACAGATATCATAATACTTATTATAGTTAAATTCAAATTTTGATATGTCTGCTTGTTTATATATATATATATATATATATATATATATATATATATATATATATATATATATCGTTTATTTCTGTATTACGTTTATTTTAAACCCTACTCTTCCCGTGTTAAATAATAATTGGGAAATAATAACGTTAATATTTCAGTTCGCAGGTCATGCGCGCATGCGCAACCGGATGTCGTAAACCGGAAAGTGGGTTACATGCATCGTTACAAGATCATTTGAGTTTTATAATTATATATATATATATATATATATATATATATATATATATACTAGCAGGACTACCCGGTATCGTTTAGGGCAATACTTCTCTCGTTGCCGTTCCCTGTTCTCACTTTCTTTTTCGCCCAGCCCATTGCACTCTCTGATATTACACACGCGCCTCCCTTAGTGGCGCTAGCCTTACTTTCCCCACCTTTTGACCTCGTGTCACATCTTCCGGGGTGGGAAGGGAGGAAATACTGATATTTCTTGCAATCATTGCTCCCAGAATAATGACGTGCACGTTTGTAACATACGAGGTGCATTCAATAAGTTTCCAGACTTTTTTATGTATGGGCAATTTTATTGGTATGAAACTCTAGTCCCCATCGAAGTAATCGACGGCAGTTGCAATGCACTTGTCGCACAGTTCCAACACATGGAATTCCTCTTGTATGAGCGTGTAAATGACCCTCATAACAGGCTATTTCATCTCCTCAATTATTTTATAACGACAGCCTCTGGGGTTTTCTTTGAGCTTATGAAATAATCAAGTCACAGGGAGAAAGGTCTAGGAAAAAGATGGAGTTGTGGGTTCGTGCATTCACAAAAATCTTCCCTACTCGCGAATAATTATGTGTACAGTTCCCACACTGACATCAAATTGTGCATTTGTTGTTTCTCTATATACACACTACGGCCCTTATTCATGAAATACTTCATTTGGACAATACACTCTGGTGTTCTGACTTCCTAACTACTCCCACACCTCGCATCATCCCTCACAGACATCCTGCCTTCCTTAAATCCCTTATGCCACTCAAAAACTGATATTCAATTCATGCAAGATGGTCGAAAAAGAAAATGCATTCCATACATTTCTGTCGCATTTTCCCGGGTTTAAAACAGAATTTTATTGCATATCTTTCTTTGAAAGTGTCCTTATTTTCAGATTTCATTTTAGAAATTCACCAGCTGTGACAATCAGGCTTTAGTAAGGTGTATTCCAGTTTCTGCTGTAGCTGTTCATGTGCACCTGGACTTATATAAATTGGTCAGTCATCTCATAAGATGTATACCAATAACATACTGAATTTTCAAGAGTCTATGACAAGTTTAAATGACTGTACAAAAAAGTCTAGAAACTTATTGAAGGCGCCTCGTACACTGCAATATACTTTTTGTTAATTATACTGCTATGTTTATCTTGATTATTGCTGGCCGGCAAGACTTCTTTACTTCTGCAATTTTTTTTTTTATGGAAGTTATTTAACTAATTAATATTAACTGTTACGTTTTCAGGTGTGACTCACGATTAAAAGTGGTTTCTTTACGACAACCGGTGACAATCAACTCAGTGGTTAGACGCAGATGAAGCTCCAGAAGACTTTCCAATGCCAAAGATGCACCAAAAGAAGGTCATGCTGGCTGTTTGGTCTGCGACTGGTCTCATCCATTAGTTTTTGGAATGCAGGCGAAATCATTACTGCAGAGAAGTACTGTCAAGAAATAAAATAAATACATTACAAACTTCGACAATAACTTCCAGCATTAGTCAACAGAAATGGCTTAATTCTCCTACACGACAATGCCCGACCGCGCGTTGCTAAACCGACCCTGCAGAAGGACGAATTGGGCTACGAAACTCTGCCTCATTTGCCATACTCTCCCGGCGTCTCACCTACCGACTTCCACGTTTTAAGCATCTTGACAAAACCTAAGCGATATCAAAAACGCCTTAAGCGAGTTCATTGTCACCAGAACGCAAGATTTTTATGTTACTGATATGAATACACTTGTTTTACGTTGGCAAAACTGTGTTGATTCTGATGGTCATATTTTGACTCATAATTTTTTGTTTCATTCGAGATATGTTCATCTGAATTTAAGTTAAAAACCGCAATAACTTTCTTGTCAAAGAACGCCTGTTGCTGGGGACTGTGATAGATAACGCTCCTGAACAATGTATGAGCAAACACTAGGGTCGTCCCAAAAGTAATGCACTAAATTTTCTAACTAAAAACAGTTGAAAATCTACGAAAACTGGAGCGGTACCGTTTAAACGAGTGACCTTTGATGCTCCAATTTTTTTTTCTGCAAAGTCACTATTGTAACAGAGCACTGACATCACCGGTAAAGAAAAAGACTATAAAAAGAAGAAAGAGCACGTTAGAGTAGACGATCACGTTAGAGACGTGGGTGGCGTCACAATCTTAAGCAGACGCCACGCGTGACGTGTGGATGAGTAAATAAATGTCATTGTTACAAAAAAAAATGGTGTATAGTTATTACTTGTCCTATGTTCATTGCGACGTACTCTGCTACAACGTGTTGGGTCTACGTGTGTAAACGTGTAACGTTACGCTGCCATTCTTAATGAGCATGGCCAGCGATGGGGTCGAGACTGTGTATGGGCGTCCAGAATGCCCTCTGTCTTTCACATTTCTGTTGCCACTCTTAAAATGACGAACCCACTTTCTAACTTTGCTGACATCAACTGCACCGGCCCCGTAAACGTTCAACAGGCGCCGGTGAATGTGGATCAGTTCATTTTTTTTTCTGCCTATATGAATTTAATGACGCATTTCTCCTTCTTACGCACATCCATAACAGAGGTTGCTTTCTTAGAAATAATATAAAAGGCATTATAATAAAAGACATTACTTGCGGAAGACCTCCTCGTATAAGTTGTACATGATATAACCGTGAACCGAAGACATATAAACGAAGATATATAAACGAAGACGGTTAGTGACACAAGGATAAAAAAAAATAGATGCGAATAAAGAGAAGCAATTTTAAACAAAGGGAGATAATGAAAAAGGGAAGAGAAATGAAAAAAAAAACAGGAAGCAGAACATGATGAAATAAGACAAACGAAAGATAGGTGTACTAAGATAAATGTACAGAGAGACAGATTTGAACGAAGATAGACGTAAGCAGATATAAACAAAGATAGACACTAGCAGAGTTTCCTCTGTTCAGATTTGACCTGACTGAGTTTGACAGATGTTCATAAAGTCAAACGCTTTAAGGTACAACCGAAAAATCAGGAACGCTGAACAGAGATGAACGTATACAGACACTAGCAGATAGGGAAGAAGGTCGACTAGCAGATATTAACGACGATAGACACTAAAAGAGATGAACGTCGATAGACACTAGCAGAGATAAAGGAATATAGCCAGTAGCAGAGATGAACGGAGATAGACACTAACAGAGACGGACGAAGATAGCATATATTAACGAAGACTGACACTAGTAGATATGAACAAAGATAGAACATATGAACGAAGATAGGCACTAGGAGAGAGGGACGAAGATATATGCTGAACGATATGAACGAAGATGGAACCATACACTTGAACGGAGACTGACACACAGAAATATGGTTATGAACGAATATAAATACAGAAAAAGATAAACAAAGATGGACACACTAAAGGGTAAATACAAAAAAAACGATTAACGGATATAGACACACATACAGCTCGAATCGAAAATAAACACAGGGACATTAATGATTTTTTACACAGACAAATATGGATGAATGCAGATACACAAATATGAACGCGGAAAACCGAACACAGATATTAATTTAGACACATAGACAGGCTTGAAGGAGGATAGACATATACAGACTGATATGAACGACGTTTGATAAGGATATGAACGAAGATAGACACAACCAGATGTGAACGATCATAAATTTACACATTTGAACGCAGACAGATGAAAATGAACGAACATAGCAGCAGATATTGAGAACGAAAATAGTAGCAGATATAAAGGAACGTTGGCACAGAAAGATATGGACGAAGATAGACATACGGACATACACATTTGGACGAAGATAAACACACAAATAAGAACAAGGATAGAGACAAAGAGAGACGCAGAGATATGAATGTGACTGTAGACATAAACAAAGATTGGTACACAGATATTAACAAAGCCAAAGACCGATATGAACTTAGATACCCAGACAGACCGACTTTAAGGGAGATACACACAGACAGACTGATATGGACAAAGGTAAACACTGACAGATATGAACGAAGATAGATACACGGACAGACAGATTTGAACGAAGATATATACATGGATAGACTGACAGATATAAACGAAGATAGATACGCAGACAGACAGACAGATATAAATGAAGATATATACACGGATAGACAGATATAAATGAAGATATATAGACGGATATGAACGAAGATAGATACACAGACAGACAGATATGGACGAAGATAGATACGCAGACAGACAGATATGAATGAAGATAGATACGCAGACAGACAGATATGGAGGAAGATAGATACGCAGACAGATATGGACGAAGATAGATACGCAGACAGACAGATATGGACGAAGATAGATACGCAGACAGACAGATATGAATGAAGATAGATACACGAACAGACAGATATGAATGAAGATAGATACGCAGACAGACAGATATGAATGAAGATAGATACGCAGACAGACAGATATGAACGAAGATAGATACACGAACAGACAGATATGAATGAAGATAGATACGCAGACAGACAGATATGAATGAAGATAGATACACGAACAGACAGATATGAACGAATATAGATACACGAACAGACAGATATGAAGGAATATAGATACACGAACAGACAGATATGAATGAAGATAGATACACGAACAGACAGATATGAACGAATATAGATACACGAACAGACAGATATGAACGAATATAGATACACGAACAGACAGATATGAACGAAGATAGATACACGAACAGACAGATATGAATGAAGATAGATACGCAGACAGACAGATATGAACGAAGATAGATACACGGACAGACAGATATGAACGAAGATAGATACACGAACAGACAGATATGAACGAAGATAGATACATGAACAGACAGATATGAACGAAGATAGATACACGAACAGACAGATATGAACGAAGATAGATACACGAACAGACAGATATGAATGAAGATAGATACACGAACAGACAGATATGAATGAAGATAGATACACGAACAGACAGATATGAATGAAGATAGATACACGAACAGACAGATATGAATGAAGATAGACATACAGAAGGACAAATATGAACAAAGATAGGGACACACAGACATATGAAGGAACGTAGATAAGATGACATTGCTAGATATGGGCGTGAGGTTATATGAGCAGACGTAGATATTCAAGTAAATAAAAATAAAATCGTGAGGAGAAATTAAAATCTATGATAACATTTTTTTTTCACCACGGTTATGAAGTGTCGATAAGAAATGCGTACATCTTCACAGACTGCGATGGAAGCTGAGATCCGAGAGATAAAGAAAAAATATGCCGTGACAGATGGAAAGATAAAATACATGAAGCAGATGCGATGGCATCTGATCTGAACGGCTTCTTCCCATCCTCATTGCTTCCAAATATATATATATATATATATATATATATATATATATATATATATATATATATATATATGATGTACACGAAACCTGTTCAAATCTCCGGATATAATTATTTCCGCTTCTAATACATACATCTATGAGAAAAAGCAAACAAGGTTGAAACAAACATTATCCACCCTCCTTGTTTCCCGCCTTCTTCGAAGACGGGTGGGGCTGAGATTGCCAATGCACGTTTTTAAATCTGTGTGTTAATAATGTGTTTATATATATATATATATATATATATATATATATATATATATGTTTTTTTTAATTGCATTCAGAAAAATATAATTTTTCAAACCGGAAATTTGCTTTTTGGACAAAGAATACAATTCAGTTTTTTTCTTAACCCATGGTTTTTCGATGTAGGCTCATCTCCTCAAAGAAAATGTCATTAGCAAATATTAGATCTAATTCCAAATAATTTTGCGATTCAGCACATACAAAGAAAATATATTTAAAATTACTTATTTCTGAGTGACATATATAAAGAAAATAAAAATAGAAACAAAGAAAGGATATGAAATTGTGGTATACGAGTGTCGTGGTAATCCTTATATGGAATGGGATGATATTGTCAGACTCCGAGTCGGTTGAATAAATCGTCATAGTAAGTAAATTCCAATTTATTGTAAAGCATTATTGGTCTTTAGTAATAATCCTTTGAATATGGAAGTTCCGAGATTTATTCCGCCTCATTTTTAGGTGGTGTATTCCCTGTATGAAGTGTCCATTGAAAGCTATTCTCTATTATAGATTAAGAACCTCCGTAATATTTTTGATAAGAATTCAGGATTGTTAGAAATTTTCAAATCAGATATTTTAAGGGCAAACTTAAGGTTTACAAGGGTGAAACATGCTTCCCCCCTTAAAGTAAGGGTGGAAGAACACCGAAAAGCGGTAACTAAAGGGGAGACAGAAAAGTCGGGTACAGCCAACCATGTCTGGATGGATAGGGGGACCATCGCCCCCTATGGGATGAAGTAAAAATAATAAACAGAGAGACCCACTGGAAAGTGAGAAAACTTACAGAAACAGCTCATATGCTCGGACATAACAAGCTACTGAGTAAACCAAGCATAGAGCTGAATGCAATTTGGACACATCTAATAGAGAGAGAAAACCTTGAATAACAACATAGGTTTAACATTAAAAAAAAATCAACTAAGAATTGTCCTAGTGACATATGGCCGAGTGGTCCTAAGTTTATCAAAGTTTACAGTTACCCAAAGGTGCTGAATTCAATCCTGAACGAAGGCAGTGAAAAAGTAACATTGAAAACAGAGAATCAGCAACTATGTCCCAAAGCCTAGCTGGAGTCCGAACACGGTACCCCCGTAATAATAATAAAGGGTTGGGTTCGAGACTCCTAACAAACGGTTCCCCAGTTCGATACAAAACACCTGACGAAGGCCGGAGGGCAAAACGGCCGAAACATTGTGACAATAACAACAAAGATGAGGAAGTCAGTCCGACAATCTCAATCAATAAAAACACCTCATCTCAAAAATACAGACAATTACTATATATACATCTATATACGTATACATATATATATACATATGTATACATATATACATACGTATACATATATATATACATATGTATACATATATACATATGTATATATATATATACATATTTATACATATATACATACGTATATACATCTGTATACGTACATATATATACGTATATATACATATATGTATACATATATATGCATATAGATACATATATATACCTATATATATATACATACATATATACATACATATATAGATATGTATATATAGATATGTATATATAGATATGTATATATCCATATGTATATATAGATATGTATATATCCATATGTATATATAGATATGTATATATCCATATGTATATATAGATATGTATATATCCATATATATAGATATGTATATATCCATATATATAGATATGTATATATCCATCCATATAGATATGTATATATCCATCCATATAGATATATGTATATATCCATATAGATATATGTATATATCCATATAGATATATGTATATATCCATATAGATATATGTATATATACATATAGATATATGTATATATACATATAGATATATGTATATATACATATAGATATATGTATATATACATATAGATATATGTATATATACATATAGATATATGTATATATACATATGGATATATGTATATATACATATATATATGGATATATGTATATATACATATATATATGGATATATGTATATATACATATATATATGGATATATGTATATATACATATATATATGGATATATGTATATATACATATAGATATATGTATATATACATATAGATATATGTATATATACATATAGATATATGTATATATACATATAGATATATGTATATATACATATAGATAGATATATGTATATATACATATAGATAGATATATGTATATATACATATAGATATATGTATATATACATATAGATATATATATGTATATATACATATATCTATATATATGTATATATACATATATCTATATATATGTATATATACATATATCTATATATATATACATATATATATAGATATATGTATATATATACATATATATATATAGATATATGTATATATATACATATATATATAGATATATGTATATATATACATATATATATAGATATATGTATATATATACATATACATATAGATATATGTATATATACATATAAAGTAACAACAACTGTGTTACTCGATATTAGTTGTAAGTAAAGTAGCAATTAATTTGATAAAACTTGGTTAATTCATCATCTTCAGCATCGCTAAGATACATGAAAAGTTAGACACTTTTTGGGACTTACTATGTTCAGACACACACACACACACACACACACACACACACACACACGTTTACTCTCTCTCTCTTTCTCTCTCTCTCCCTTCTCTCCTCAACCTATTCCTTCCTTTGAACACACCACACATACACATAGGCAACCTTTTTATGTAGATTTCCCGGGGAATGAGTTAGCATAAGGGAATTAACTCCTTGAAAATAATCAGCTACTTCCACTTAGTTGTTGACTGGAAAACAGACCCCTCCCCCTCCTTGACGAAATCTGCAATTCGAAAAAAAAAATATGTGCGTTAAAATCTCTCTCTCTCTCTTTCTTTCTTTCTCTCTCTCTTTCTTTCTCTCTCTCTCTTTCTTTCTCTTTCTATCTCTCTGTCTCTCTCTGTCTCTCTCTCTCTCTCTCTCTCTCTCTCTCTTTGTGTTAAACAATGAATATTGTTTTCCGAATTATAGGTATTATTCATCCGGACCGACGCCAATCAAGATTATACCAATTTTGTGGAGGTGTGTTTTGTCGTTTTCCTTAAGTTTTAGCCGGATATACATACACACAGACAACTGCCTTTTGATATAATGGATGTGTGCCACAATAAAGAAACTTCTGTTTTGAGGGATACTCCCGTTAATTAACCTTGTGCACAACTAGTTTTGTATTTGCGGGAACGCAAACACACACACACACACATCCAAGTGAATACACATTTTTAAAGGCTGACACTCGGCACGCGAAGATTGGCAGCTGTTTACGTAAGTGGGTGCATAGTGAAAAGTCAGCCTTGCATGCTGACATCTGAATTAGAAAAACAAAACATGTGCGTTAAAACGCATATTCCTCGCTCTCTCTCTCTCTCTCTCTCTCTCTCTCTCTCTCTCTCTCTTTCACTCCCTTTCTTTTTCTCTTCCAATTAAGAAATAGAGAATTGAATTATAATTCTATTGTTTTAAACAGTTGAGGCATTGGTAACACGTGTTGGGTCCCAACAGGTCTTAACTAAATATGCTCCTCCAGTGCTTCATCTTTTTTTTTTTTTTTTTTAATAAAAAAAAAAATATTAATAAAGTGTCTTTGGTGTTTTGTACAAGAGTTAATTTTCAACAACAAAGAAGCGGTTCATATCATGAAGAAGCCTTCCGTTAATGACGCAATAAAACCTCTACGATGACAAGACGTGTCATCCGGTTATAACCGACGGCATATCAACCCCTTTGATGTAAGACATGTGCCTATCGTTTGATCGTGTCTAAAACCCGGGAATCTGGTTGCCGTTTCCAGGACGTTTCTCAGCCGAATAACTCTCCCCGGAAAATGATCGTATCATAGATGACTGTCACGATGGTTCAATAATTAAGAATGTTGGATTATTCAGCTCCAGGGTTTAAATCGTCCGACCGTCGCTACGGTTGTATAAGCCACACTGATTATTAGGGCTATGACAACAGCATATTCTTTTCAATGTTTTGACTCTCGAGTATATATCCGACACAGTTAGGCACAGTTTATCAACCGATAACCACATCACTCTATATAAAAGCATATAAGATATCAACAGATACACACTCGAGGGTCAAATCAATGAAAAGAATATGCTGTTGTCCTAACCCTACTGATAATTGTTAGTGAACTTGAGACATGTATGTCGGAATAATAAATCTATCACTAGGTTCAGCCACTCTGATGAATCATATGACAATGAAACACGTGTCCGTGGACAATTATATATTTTTTTTTTTTTAAATATCTAGAGGTATTACTTTAGTGAGGGAAAATTATTCTCAATTTAGGTAGACTGAGTTCTGTTCAAAAGTATCGCCGACAAGAGAAATATAAATAAATAAATGACATCTACAAAAATGACGATACTATTGGGGTTCAGACTCCAGACTCTGGGTTTATGGTTCGGAATCTTATGTTCAACCACGCTGATAACTCGTATAACGAGGAAACGGGATTCTGTTGATAATTATATTAAGTATGCATAACCACGTTGATGCAATCGGCGTAATAACTTGACACACCGGTTTCCGTCAGATCACCGAAGTTAAGCAATGTTGTGCTTGGTTACTACCAGATGGGTGACCATTTGAGAATTCTGAGCGCTGTATATGCTCTCCGCTTATCTCGTCATTATTTCCGGTCTTCCTGAACCTCCACTTGCCATTGGTATTTAACAACGCCAACTCAGGAGAGATGATGTTGGAGATTGGGCAACCCTTCCCACAAAAATTCCACGCGCAGGCCCCTTTACAATGTGTATCCATAGTCTGTCAAGACTTAAGGAAGCTACCGTATTAAATGTGTGTGTGTGTGTGTGTGTGGAGCAACACATTGGTGGGGGGGGAAATAATTCAGAATTAGCATTTAGGTATAGAGATTTCCATCCAGAAATAGCACAGAGGAAATAAACAAATAATTAACATATTCGAATCTCCCGACTGACAGTAATTATCACTCCCTACACTGATGAGAGCGTAAGTTCGACCACATACGCCTGTAGGTTTTAAAAAATAATTATTGATATTTATTGTGTAAATATTATTGTTGTGTGTGCGCTTGCGCTTATGCGTCTGGAGAGTACTCAGAATCCAAATGATTTTATTTGGTTCATAGATAATTCCATCAATGAAATTTATTTCGTCCTGCAGATGCTTACGCCAAAGATTTTGTTGTAGAATAAGTTGTGGCCGTCGGAAGGGGATGTGAGACCACGCGTACGGGTTCTTCTTTATCGTGATACCCACAGATTTGTATCTGTTGACCAGTGTAGTGATGTTGGCGAACATTAAGTGGGTGGGAACCTGGCGTGTTTTATGGGTTAGTCTCTTGTGTGTCCGTGACTAATACCCTAAGGTATCAGGTACAATTTACAGTATCTGTTCCTCGTTTGTGACCATTTGTTTTGTTTTTATTGAAGAGAGACGATATGCATAAAAACTGACGAGAGATTGGCCCCAAAACAATGCGTATTCTCTCCAGATGATCTGACATTATCTAGAAACCGTAGTAAAATACCGAAGAATTGAAAACAGCCTACAATTAATTAACAATTGGAATAAATACTAAAAAGGTGACAAAAGGATATATATTTTAAGCCTGAATACCCTACTCTAACCAAAGCCGAAAGAATATATTTCACATTTGAAAACAGTATTTAAAATAAAATAAACTGAACAGATGCATGGTCAAGCATTTTAGTTTTTTCCTTTCGATTTTTAATATGTGTGTATATATATATATATATATATGATAAACTCCACAGC
>NC_136496.1:27145150-27147713 GCF_053919585.1 Euprymna scolopes | reverse complement strand
CATATATATCCATATACCATATATATATACACATATATCCATATACATATATATATACACATATATCCATATACATATATATATACACATATATCCATATACAAAAAAATAAAACATATAAAACACATTTCATATACATATATATATATACACATATATCCATATACATATATATATATACACATATATCCATATACATATATATATACACATATATCCATATACATATATATATACACATATATCCATATACATATATATATACACATATATCCATATACATATATATATACACATATATCCATATACATATATATATACACATATATCCATATACATATATATATACACATATATCCATATACATATATATCTACACATATATCCATATACATATATACACACATATATTCATATACATATATATATACACATTTATCATATACATATATATATACACATTTATCCATATACATATATATATACACATATATCCATATACATATATATATACACATATATCCATATACATTATATATACACATATACACATATACATATATATATACACATATATCCATATACATATATATATACACATATATCCCATATACATATATATATACACATATACACATATACATGTATATATATACACATATACATGTATATATATACACATATACACATACACATGTATATATACACATAAGAATACACATATACATGTATATATACACATATACACATATACATGTATATATACACATATACACATATACATGTATATATACACATATACACATATACATGTATATATACACATATACACATATACATGTATATATACACATATACACATATACATGTATATATACACATATACACATATACATGTATATATATACATATACACATATACATGTATATATATATACACATATACATGTATATATATACATATACACATATACATGTATATATACACATATACATGTATATATATACATATACACATATACGTGTATATATACACATATTCACATATACATGTATATATACACATATTCACATATACATGTATATATATATATACACGTATACACATGTACATGTATATATATACACATACACACATATACATATATATATATATACACATACACACATATACATATATATATACACATATACATGTATATATACACATATACTCATATACATGTATATATACACGTATACACATGTACATGTATATATATAACACATATACATATATACACATATACACATATACATATGTATATATATACACATATATGTACATATATACAACATATATATATATATATATATATATATACATATACATCAATATATATATTCATATACATCCATATACATATACATCCATATATATATTCATATACATCCATATACATATATATACATATATATCCATATACATATATGCATATACACATCTACATATGTATATACACATATACATATGTATATACATGTATATATATACACATATATACATACATATATATAGACATATATTTAATATATATATATGCATATTATATATACATACATAATATATATATAATATATATATTATATATATATAAATAATATATATATATGTAAACAATATATATATATATATAATATATATATATAAAAATAATATATATATCTAATAATTATATGTAACATAATATATATATATAATAATTATATATACAAATAATATACATATAAATAATATATATACATATAACTATAAATAATATATATACATAATATATATACATATCACTATAAATAATATATATACATATATACATATAAATAATATATATACATATATACATATAAATAATATATATACATATATACATATAAATAATATATATACATATATACATATAAATAATATATATACATATATACATATAAATAATATATATACATATATACATATTATATATACATATATATATATATAAATAAATATATATATAATATATATACATATATATATATAATATATATACATATATATATATAATATATATACATATATATAAATAATTTATATACATATATATAAATAATTTGTATACATATATATAAATAATTTATATACATATATATAAATAATTTATATACATATATATAAATAAATAATTCATATATATATAAATAATATATATATACATAAACAATATATATATGAATAATATATATATATACATAAATAATATATATATATGTAAATTAAATATATATATATAAATAAAAAATATATATATAAATAAAATATATATATATAAATAAAATATATATATATAAACAAAATCTATATATATATAAACAAAATATATATATTTGTAAATAATATACATATATAAATAATATATATATAATATATATATATAAATAATATATATATATATAATATATATATATATGTATAAATAATATATATATATATAAATAGTATATACATAAATAATATATATATATAAATAATATATATATAAATAATATA
>NC_136496.1:27117650-27140150 GCF_053919585.1 Euprymna scolopes | reverse complement strand
TGCTTCCACGCGACATGGACGTTTCTTTTACCAACTGGATTCTCTGGGCTTCTCACGCTATCACAGTCGGCTCTGTCTCGTAAGTTAAGCCACTTGTCATGAAGTGATGACAGTTTGGAACATCCAGGATGCGGAGGAAAACATCCTCATCCCCTTATGTAAAAACTGCAACCCAAAAGTCTCCAAGAATTTGTGGGTAACAGGATGGATCGTTTGGAGAAGGCGGACAGAACGGCTGTTTATGCAAGGTGCCTTCAATGATCGCTTTTGATACCGTTGCGAAGGTCTCAGTGATTCTGAACAGTCAGGAGAGGCTTCTTCTCCAGACACGAAAGAGGCGGAGAACTAATAAATTCTATACAACTTTGTTTTAATAGTGTCGAGGAAAAAAAATCAATTACGATAAAAAAATAAATAAATAAATAACAGAAATGAATATTTTTTATGTTCTTTCACGTCTCTACGAGAGCCTTTGTCGGTCTGTAGGTCAAGTTTTATATAGAAATAGCATATTCACCCGTAATCTCATAGATTGTATGGACGCAACTTTACTTTAGATGCGTCCAAGTTTTTTAACGAAGGGCTCTGTCCGTCGGTAGAAATATTATTTCTAATTTTACGTGACTCCAAGATGTATTCAGCCAATTAATTCCTATTTCACAAACGTAAATTATTTTAAGTTAAAAAGAAAACACACACTCGAGCCGGATTATTTTTTTGTTCTTTATTCCCATAAAACCGTTCGCATTTTTTTTTCTTTCTTAATCTTTCTCTAACTAACAACAAAGTAACACGCGGTCGAAGTAACGTCCAAAAACTAAAAGACGTCTACCAGGGAAAAAAGTCCTTTTTATACCCGTTCACCTCCAATAAAGTATATTTCTACTTGAGCGTAGGGGGTTACTATTTAGGACCAAGTTTACTGGAGACTGAGGGGAGATGAGCGAGATGTCTGTTCACATTACATTTAAAATTCCTGCATGTTAGCAGGAATCAAGGAAGGAATTCCAAAGGCTAATAATCTGAGGAAAGAAGCTTTTAAAATAGAAGGCTTTCCGACATTTAGAAATCTCAAGTAAAGGGGGGGGGGCTGCTAGACAGGCCAGTAGGGGATATTTACGGAAAGGAGGTACAAGTGCAATGCGATAAAGAAGGCACATTCTATTAAAGTACTTGTAAAATATTGCCGCGATGGAACAGAGGTTGGGGCTTGGTTGATAGTGTGGAACCTATTTTATAGATTCGACACTTTTTTTATAGTCATATCTAAGTTTAACTTTAGATACACTGAGAGCATCGCCAAGGCTGCTGTGAAGAAAGTTGGCTCCCTCTACCGTGCTAGAAAATTACTTACGCCTAAAAGTATACTGTATCTCTATAAGGCCACTATTTGTCCATGTATGGAGTACTGTTGTCACATTTGGGCTGGTGCATCTGCTACTTGTCTCACTCCTACACAGGGCTCAAAAGAGTCGCCAACCTGATAGGTCGTTCACTCTCATCTAAGCTTCAGACTTTGTCCCATCAACGAAATGCTGCACCCCTCTGTCTGTTCTACAAGTACTTTAATGGCGAATGCTCTGACGAACTACAAGCACTTGTACTCCCTCAACGTAAACACCCTCGATAAACCTGACAAGCAACAAGATTCCACCCCTACACAGTAGAGATCCTTAAATGTAAGACAGCCTTCTACTCCAATAGTTTCTTCCCCAGAACTGCTAGACTGTGGAACTCCCTTCCGGGTTTCTGCTTTCCCAACTGTACTGGCATGCAGAAGTTCAAGTGTAATGTGAATAGCCATCTTGCTGCTCAACTCCCTACATAGTATCCGTGAAACTTATGTCCCCGATAGTAGCCCCCTACTTCAAAGTGGCACTGTGCCTTGTTTTGGGTAAAAATGGAATAATAAAAAAAAATTATACCAAATATGGTTGGATTGCAGAAAGGGTCATGGATTTTGTTAACGATTCCATAGTGGCATTAAAAAATATTATAGATATGGCAGAATCACGTTGAGACACCGGTTCTCGTTAGATCCTTGAAGTTAAGCAACGTTGTGTCTGGTCAGTACCATATGGGCGACCCTTTGGCAATACCAGGCGCAGTTTTATAAAAGAACATCGATACTTACCTAAAAAAAAAAAAACTAGTGACAGGACGATTCCAATGTTTTCCCCGTTTATTGATTCTGTATTAAATTCCCAATTCCGATACATTTACCGATTCTTGGGATTTGTACACAACTGGCCAACTAGTAGATGCTCTGCAACAGAGAAAGAAAACGGAGTTTCATCAAATAGAAATGGAATCATGTCTTTTCTAGAGCGACATTTTTATCGTGCCACACGGTATTCTTTTACGATCTATGGACAGAATAGAACTAAAATTTGATCTTGTCCCAAAGGTCAAAATGTGGATTTTATTCCAAGTTTCACGGTTTTTTTTTTGAAGAGCTTCGAAGATATCAATAAGAATTTTTTATTTCATCTGATGACGCATAAAAGCGTCATCAGATGAAATAAAGCTCTTCAAAAAACAAAACAAAAAACAAACAAACAAACAAAACAATAACAAAAAATTAAAAAAAAAATTAAAAAAAAATAAATAAATAAAAGCAAGTATACGTCCGAGCATGAAACTGAGTTACCATATTATATACATTATTATTTTTACTCACTAGGAGTTCTCATAAAAGGTCGTCATCTAGGTGTGTCAGAAATTTCGTGAAAAATAGTGAATAATTCCATCCCGTCTTTCCAAGCTTATAATTCCTCGAAAAATGTAACTCAAGCCCTAGTTTTTTTCAATTAAAGGAGCAAGGACCAATGTTTCATTAAAAAACAAAAACCAAACAACGTGGTTTTCTTTTAAAAAGGTTTTAAACTTCGGACTTTACAGGTAAATTTCTAAAAAACAGTACTTTTTTTTTTTAAATTTGAATATATTATTTATTGACCTTTTCTCTTCAATTTGTGATATATAACACTTTGGTGAGTAAATTAATTATTTACTTTTTAATAGACGTTTCAAAATGGGAGGCGTGAATTATTCGACCCCCTGTCTTTCCAAGCTTATAACTACTCGAAAAATGTAATTCAAGCCCTAATTTTTTTCAATTAAATGAGCAAGGACCAAGGTTTCATTAAAAAAAAGGAAAAACAAACAAAGTGGTTAAAAAAAAGTTTTAAACTTCGAACTTTACAGGTAAATTTCTAAAAAACACTACTTTTTTGTTTTAAATTTGAATATATTATTTATTGACCTTTTCTCTTCAATTTGTGATATATAAAACTTTGGTGAGTAAATTAATTATTTACTTTTTAATAGACACTTGAAAATGGGGGTGGGCGTAAATAAAAAAAAACGTTTGCCTAAAATATTATATTCGGTTTATTGGAAAGAGCATAAAATTTCACATTGACCCAGAAAATATCGTAAAAATAGAATCGATAGAACAATTTTGATAGATTTTTAAAGTTTAAAAATTGAAAAATATTGAGTTCGTAAAATTCATTAGTTTTTTAAAAAATAAAAAAAAATATATTTCTATTACTTTTACAACAACTTTAATAGTTTATTTTGGAAGTATAATCCATAAAGAAAATAAACAACCCACTTTAAAACGAGAAATTACGAGTTTTTTTAATATTTTATTCGTAGTTTCGTGTTAGGGGTGTCAAAAATTCCTACAAAAATTCTGATACACCTAGTCGTCACCAGATATTACACTGATAATAACCGGTGGTGTTCGGTGGTCTCTGTATGACAAAAAGTCTCCACAGATTTCTAATATTCTCCACCTCTTCCGGTAACCTATACTAATGAAAATCATTATCGTAACAGCCACTTACCATTGTTTTCTCACCGGAAACGACCATTGAACTTCACTGGCATTTGGGTGGTAATAAGCGTCCCCATGTTTCCAGTACTCTTTACACTCAACCAGTAGAGGTCTGGTTAGTGCTCTTCCCTTCTGTTCTGACATCCTTCTTGATCCTTCATAGCTACAAGGTGGAACGATTAAATTGTCGCCCTAGAAAAGATGACATGATTCCATTTCTGTTTGATGAAAACTAGTTTTCTTTTTTTTTTTTTTTGCAGACAATTTACTAATTGGCCAGATGTGCACAAATCCCAGGTGCGATAAGAGCCTTCTACCATGTCTGAAAGTGACACAATATTCAACGAGGGAGATCGGAGATGCGCCGCTGTATAACACATGCTTTCTACTGATCCAAGTTATGACAACAGGACCATTGCCAGCATCCTCAAAATTCATCGCTGGATTGCCACGAATAACAGGGACGTTCCCAAGGTGATGAAAACAAAGTTTCCGAATACGGTTATAGTATTTGGCGTGGTTTCAAGTGAGGGTCACATCATGCCAGCTCATATCTTCGAAGTCGGCTTGAAAGTCAACACCAAAATGTACCTGGATGTGCTGAAAAGGGTGGTGATCCCAGAGACTCAGGCTTGGATTCAGAAGGAGTGTTACGACATCCAGGTACCTTTCTCTCACTGCTCTCCTCCCCTCCCCGAACTGAACTCGCTGGACTACTTCGTTTGGTTATAAGTCGAGAACATCGACATGACCTCCAACAGCACCAAATCCATCCTGATCGCCGTCATTCTCCGAGTATTCGCCGAGCTCCTACCAGCGCCTGTGGAAAAGGCATACTCCCAATTCCGGACCCGTCTCGAGACGATAATTGAAGCTAAAGGCGGCTACATTGAATAGATGTCAGCTCTACTACATAATGAAGTTTCCTGAAATGAATTTTTCAATAAAAGATTTAAAATACGGCTGTAATGTTGTTGTTTTTTTTGTTTTTTTTACAAGGCGACAATTTTATTTCACCCTGTATTTTACGTGGTATCAGCTTCGGCTAACGAATTTTTTTTTTGCGAGGGGGGGGGCTGATACAGTCTACGAGATTTCCGTAGTTTGTTTATTTTCTCTTTCATAATCTATAGTTATTTTCATGGAAGATGCGAGACTATGTTCAGATCCCTGATCAACTCCTTATAACACATTCACATCAAAAAACTTTCTGCATCTTTTCTTTCGCTGAGTTTAGCATCAGTCACGATTTCACCTCTTTACAAGTGCTCCCTGACTGTCGAACATACTATCACGGGACTGCTTTCCTTCAGATTACAACATAGCCATTTTCAAATCTAATGGCAACAAATGCTTGCCAAACAAGCCTCTCCATAAGTAATCAAGACTTAGTTCATTCCACTGATCATTTCAATCTTCTCAATATTATTCATCTTTCGACTAATATTTCATCCATCTCATTAATTCTTATACCCCGATAACTTAGTAAATGATGACTCTTTAGTTAAAAACACTGACATCATGCCTTGGCAAGTTTCTTAGAGGAACCTTTTTTTACTCACGTTTATGCAAAACAAGGTTATTTGGAAGCAAGCTTAGGGAAGATGAACAAGATGTTGGTTTACGCTATATTTCAACTTTTGCAATCAGTACAGTCAGGAAAGCAGGTAACAGGAAGGGAATGCCAAAGTCTAGCTGTTCGAGGGAAGAAATTATTAGAGTAGAAAGCTTTCTGGTATTTAGGAAGCTCAACAGTGAAAGGGTGTGATTTTGTTGCTAAGCGAGTTTGTCAAGAGTATATACGTCGAGGGGCCACAAGTGCAATGAGTTCATCAGGGCACATTCCATTAAAATATTTGCAAAACAGACACAGATACAACATTGTGATGATAAGGCAGGGGTTGGAGCTTTGTTGACAAAGAAGGACCTATTAGATTGGAGATTCTTCTTTGGATCCTATCCAAGAGGGAGAGACTAGTGGAAGGTGCACCAGTCCAAATGTGGCAACAATACTGCATGCAGGGGTACAGGATACTCTCAAGTGTGAGTACTTTTCTAGCATGATAGAGGGAACCCACCTTAATGAAAGGCTTATATCAAATCCGTTGCTATGGGCGCCGCAAAAATGGTTGGATCATTCTACCGTTCCAGAAGATAGCTCACTTCTGACGTAGTAATGTACGTGTATAAGACCCAAATACGTCCTTAAATGGAGTACTGTTGTCACATCTGAGGAGGGGCTGCTCAGAGCCCCTTTCCTTCACAGAGTACAAAACCGGCTTCGAAATCTGTTGGATGAGGTTCTGTTCTCCTCCCTGTTATTTCTTTCTTACAGAAGAGACGTAGAGATTATTATGTCCTATCGTTATTTTCATGGCAGGTGCAATCTATGGTTCACCGCTGTAGAGCATTCTGAGTAAACACTCGTCTAGTTACAACCACTGCCATCAATTCCCCTACTCTCTATCTGCACTAAAAACTAAACGAAAATTGCACGAGCAATGTTTCTTTCCAAGAGTTGGTCGTCTGTGTAACACAATACCACGCGGCTGCTTCCCAGCTCTCTATAACGTGGTCATTTTCAAGTTCAACAAATTCGTGTTAGGATGTCCTCGTAAATAATCAATTTCTACCCAATGTCCACCATTACCGTTTATCACGATGATTCATTCATTAACTCTTATCATCGAGTGGCCTCTGGGTTTTGATAAGGGGTTAAACCCCTTCCTCAACTCTGTAAAAAGGAAAACGTACTGACCGACATACAAAAACACGTTGAGGCATCGTGGATTTTGAAGAGAAGAGGAAAAAGTGAAGAGGCAACGCGAAGAAGAAGCGAGTGACGTGAATAACCGCTTCCTTCCTACCCTTCCGCGTGAACACTAACCGCGACTCTTCCACCACAGATAAGGCCTCCAAAGTCATACCATTCATGGACATTAATAAAGAAGATAGCACACAAACGACAGAACTCGATACGCGGACACAAGCAGCAGACACCACTGACGACGATAACTGACCAACGGGCAAACCTATATAACTGATTAGACGTATCTAAAATGTAAGGAACGTCCATTTAATCTGTAAATCTCGCAATAAAAGCACTATTTAAAAACTAGACTGGTGATAGCCAGAGAAATCTTATTATATAAAAAGGACTTTGCGTGCGTGAGTTCGTTCCCAATGGACTCCGAAACAGCTAGATCAATATTTTGTTTTTCTTTTAAATTCCACACGAAGGTACTTGATGTGTCTGGGAGTGTTCTTACATAAGTTTTGTATCGGAATTCGTCTGATAAGTATCGAAAATCGATAATCGAAAAACTCCGATTAAAGAAGGAAAGTCCGATTTTTACCACTTTTATACAATCTAACATCACACGTGCATTTGAGAAGTTTTATCACCGCATAAGCAGAAAGGTCCAACCTACAAAATCCACTGTATATTCTTTTATACGACAGGGGCGGGTTCAAAATGAATATTTCTGTTTAGAGCACAACTGGACTATGATACTTGACTTTTGCATTTTAATCTTTAAGTGAAGCCATTATTTACAGATAATTTTATAAAATCAACCGTAGTTTCTCTACAGTGCAATGTACACTACAATGTACTGTGGACTAAGTCACTGCAGAGAGGCATGTGAAGCTTAGTCTCGGTACACTGCGAGTGGGGGGGGGGAGGGTTCCTAAGAAGCGCTGGATTCAATTTGATTAAAAAAAAAATGGACGATTTCATTGATTTCGATGACACTAAAAGTATGAGATGATCAAAGTTTATCTCTCATTCAATCCCGGATAAAAAAAAAAAAAAAATCCCGGATAACGTCGGGTCTTCTTGCTAGTTGTCTAATTGTGTTCATCCCAGTTCATCACTGACGGGAAATGCAGATAACGTTTGGTGTCATTTTAGCAACATTTTTTTTTTCCACACTTCGTCACTCATTTTTACACATATCTTCCCCTCTACACGTACCACCCTGTATGCCACACAATCCCTAATTTTGACACAATAGCTGACACGAGAATAGTCCAATCTTTCTTATCACAATTGAGTCTGGATACGAATTCACGCATCTATTAACACGTCTACACGACTTCCGCAACCTCCACCCAACCTTTTCTTATTCGGTAAATTAAAATATAAAAGCCGCCTCTAATTTTTCTCTCCCTTCGTTCGACATATTTTTATATACGACACAATCACCTTGAAACACGGGTTCTCGTTAAATCACCAAAGTTAAGCAATGTTGAGCGTGGTAAATATTATATAGGTGATCATGTGATAATACCAGAGACTGTATATATGAGGACGTCGACAACTCCCCGCAACACCTGACCCCCCCAAAAAAAACAAAAACATGAAGTCGTCATCTCTCCTAGCCGGCATGCACATGTGGCTGAGAGTCGCTTGTAAATTTGATCTTTCCAAGACATTGTAGAAAGACCGTTCGACTTGCTAGGGTTAATGCTGCTAGCTATGCTTATATACATACACACACATACACACACATATATATATATATACATACATATATACATATATACATACATGTATACATATATATGTACATACATATATACATACATGTATACATACATATGTACATACATATATACATACATATGTATATGCATATATACATACATATGTGATGATGATGATTGCAACGACTTGTCAGACGAGTGCCTCATCCCTCAGACATTTAAAATCCATGAGCCCAAATGTCTGAGGGAGTATCTATACAAATATGATGTTACAGAGTCTTAGCTTTGTACGACAGCTAAGTCTCTCTCTCGGTTCAAAATGTTGAGATCCAGCAACAAGCAAGAGCAAGATAGCCAGCAACAAATTAAACTGCAGACCAGCTTAATGCGGGTACTGGTCTTCCGCTTTATGGTTTTTTAAATCAGAGATTTGCTTCTCCTAGAAAGGTTGCCTTCACCACGGCTTATGGGAGCCCTCTCTACCCCAATACACATATACACACACAAATATACATACATATATACATATATACATACACATACATATATGTATATACATACATATATGTATATACATATATATATATATATATATATATATATATATATATATATATATACTAGCAAAAGTACCCGTCGGTGACTGGGTGCAAAAACAGCCTACAGAAAATGAACTTTGATTTATGAAAGTATGATAGGTTATGAAAAGGAAGTGTTGTAAAGAGGTAGCTTCGAATATGGGGTATCAAAACCAAAGCAAAATATGATGAAAGTAAAAATAAAATAGATAAACCCCATAATTTATTATACCATACCTGTTCACACTGAAACACTTATCACAATATTCTGTGGATCTATATTAAAAAAACCTTGTTAAACTGTGACATATTTCCATTCTATGGAAGTCAGGTGCGACCATAATTTTATTATACCATATTTCTTCAAACCGAAACTTAATTATCAAAGTATACTTACGCAGATAGATATGAAAAGTTTTTATTAAAGTTTGTGCCTATTTCCATTCTATGGAGGCCAGGTGCGAACGCAGACCCCATAATTTTATTATACCATCCCTATTTAAGTTAAAACATACTTATCAAAGTATTCTTATGTACATCTATGTCAAAAACACTTGTAAACATTTATTTTTTAATTTAAATTTTTTGTATTTCCATACTTTGTGGACCAGGCACGAACGCAGATACCACAATTTTAATGAACCACCATTCTGCCAGATCAGACATACCCATTCCTGTGTCTCGAGGCATATTCTTTCATTATATGTAATCAGTTTTTTTTTAAATAGTCAACCATATAGGAACCTATTCGTGACCACACACACAGCTTTATATTATATATATATATATATATATATATATATATATATATATTTATATATATGTGTGTGTGTGTGTGTGTGTGTGTGTGTGTGTGTGTATCTCTGTTACCAGAACTTGCTCATGAGCGACAGGTAGATGGTCTGGCGCTCACTTTTGAAGGTTTTGAGGCCCTCCACATACTGCTCCTTGGTGACTGTCACTGCTGTGCCAGATTCTTCGATGAAGATTGTTCCGATGATGTCTCTGGCCGAGATTGCAGCCCACACCGTGCACTTAGGCGAGTGCAGGGGCTTGGTGGCTACTTCATTGGTCTGGAGGACCCCCAGAAGACATTTGTCTTGGAGTTCGCTTTTCCCTCAAGATGGAAGTGGGCTTCATCTGAGGTCCAAAGGAGGTTAAGGAAACTTGGTGTCTCCTCGATCTTCTCGAGTATCTTGACTGCCATAGCCCTCCTCTGCTTCTTGTCTGAGGTTGTAAGGGTCTGCAGCGTCTGTATTCTGTATGGGCAAGCCCTGATATCGTTCACCACCACTCTCCTTTAAGTCTCACGGGACATACCGAGGGACTGACTTCGCTTACGCACACGGCGTTTCGGACTCTGCTGGAGAGACTCTCACTCTTTCGACCAGTTCGACTGTTCGCTTCTTGAGACGTCCCGAGTGGCTTTGACGGTTCTCTCTGGCAGCGTTGAGGTTCTCCACGGGCCCATATTTCTCGCAGTGGTCCACCCAGTTCTGACATCTACTTTTGGATGGAGCCTTTTTACATTCGAACTGACGCATGAAACTGTCCTGGGTTTTCTTAAACGAGCTTGTCTTGTAGTAAAATTTAACACAGTGTATTCTTTGTCCCAGCTCACATGGTGTCTTGGTGTACTCACGGTCGTTGATTCTGTCATGTCCTGTAAAATAAGGACAATCGGTGAATAAATAATGGAGATATCACATAAAGTGTACAGGGGGCCCACTTTTTTGGGTCAGTGTTGAGACGATTAATCGGAATCGGAACTTTCGGTATCATAATCAGAAAAAAATGTCTGCTTATTTGCAGATACCGAAAACAATTCTTTTAATTGGCTTCTTTTTAAATATGATTTTGTTTAAAGCAAAATATCAAATGGTAAAATAGTAATGGTAAAATAATCAGTGCTTATCGATTTCAAACCACCAGTAAAACTATAATCTATAGATCATCCTCACACACAAGTGTATTTTTACATTTTAGAAAATATCTGCATATTCATATATATGTTTTTATGGTAATCGGGAATAAATGACAAATCTATTGTTCTTTTAAACTTCTTGACCTAACGTTTACAGGGAATATGAACTGGAATAGATACATTGAGAGCATTGCCAAGGCTGCTGCAAGGAAGTTTGGCTCCCTCTACCGTGCTAGAAAACTACTTACGCCTGACAGTATCCTATACCTCTATAAGGCAACCATTCGCCCATGTATGGAGTACTGTTGTCACATCTGGGCTAGTGCATCTGCTGCTCGTCTCTCGCTCCTGGACAGGGTTCAAAAGAGAGTCGCCAACCTGATAGGTCCTGAACTGTCATCTAGGCTTCAGCCTCTGTCCCATCGACGAGATGATGCATCCCTCTGCCTGTTCTACAAATACTTTAATGGTGAATGCTCTGACGAACTGCAAACACTTGTACCTCCCCGACGTAACTACCCCCGACAAACCCGACAAGCTACTAAGTCTCATCCCTTTACAGTAGAGATCCCTAGGTGCAAGAAAGCTTTTTACTCCAATAGTTTCTTCCCCAGAACTGCGGGTCTTTGGAACTCCCTTCCGGGATTCTGCTTTCCCAACTGCAATGATATGCAGAAGTTCAAGTGTAATGTTAACAAACATCTTTCTACTCATCTCCCTTCATAATGACCCCGCTAATTAAGTCCCTGATAGTAGCCACCTGCTTCAAAGTGGCACTGTGCCTTGTTTGGGGGGTGAAAATTGAATTAAAAAAAATATATATATTCAAAGATTTATAAAGAATCAGAACCGGAATCAGTAAAAATATTGAAACCGTCCCATCACTGATTATATATATATATATTTCTATATATAACATGTAACTTCGGTGCGTTGACGGTAACCGGTGCGTCAACGTGATCATGCCGTATCATATATATAACACAATCGCTGACACTGGTAGCAGCAGCAGCCGCATAATATATGTGCAAATGACCGAGCCAGTGTGCTATATGGCGTCACAGTAGAGACAAAAAGAAGGCACGTGACTGGAGAAAGGAGGGAGAAATATGGTCGAAAAATAACAGCGAGCGACAATGAGAGTCTTAAAAAGCCAACGAACTGTTTAAAACAAAATGCAATGCATTGTGAGAAATACCAAGATTAAGAGACTTTTGTAAAAAAAAAAAAGAGGTGCTGAGTCGAATTTCTTTCCTCTTTCTCTTCCTTTATGAGACTTTAATCTATAGCATCTTGTGTTGGGTCCGTTTAAATGTTACTGAAGTGTTGGGACGATTAATCGAAATTGGGAATTAGAAAAATCAGAACTTTTAGGGGTATCGGAATCGGAAAAAATGTATACCTATTTCCCGATGCCACCCCCCCCCCCCAAAAAAAAACCCAAAAAACAAAACAAAAAAAAACAACGATTCTTTTAATAGTCTTTTCTATTTGATTTTCTTACAAGCAAAATATTCCACTGGTGGTATTAATGATGAAATAATAAATATTGACTTTATGCAAATAGTAAAACTAACATTTATAGATCACTTACAAGTGTATTTTTTATGCCCGAGAAAATATCTGCACATATATGTGCTTTTACGATAATCGAGTACTTGATAGTTAAATATGTAGAGATTTATAAAGAATCGGAATCGGTAATTGTATCGGAATCGGGAATTTAGTAATAAATCCGTAATTGTATCGGGATCGGGAAAAATATTAGAATCGTCCTTTCACTAATGCATATAACCCAACTAAAATTTTTATTTATAGGGTTAAAATCCAGAGAATACTTAATAGGTCTATATGAAAGTGCTCAATAATAAACAGAGCTTTTGAATGGTTGCAAATATTTTTAGACAGATATCATTTGGCTACATATTTGCAAACGTGTCTCTGCTATAGCTATAGGAAGCCAGCTTTTTCACATATAATTTATTTTCTTTACATTTTTCCTTTGCTGCAACCAACTAATTATATATATATATATATATATATATATATATATATACTAGTATGGGTGCCCGGCGTTGCCCGGGTACTTGAAGGTGTGTGTTGAGCAAAAAAAACAAAAAAACAAAAAACAAAAAGCGGTCAATTTTTTAAAAATTGACCCCTATTCTGCCCCCTTAAAATTTATTGTTTTGGACTCAAATCAAGTTATTAAGTTAGATCCCTGTCCAAGGAACCTATATCTAAAATTTCAAGTGTTTAGACCCAAAATTGTCGGGGGAGTTCGGTAGAGTTCTCAAAGGTTGAACTTTGACTCCTTAATCGCGAAATGTCTGGCCGAAAACTGATCACATCGATTTTTCCAAATCTCAGTACCCTGTATATCAAATTTCGAGTCTGTAGACTTAAAATTGAAAGAGTTATTGCGTAGGGAAACAAAAACAAACTTACAAAAACAAAACAAACTTACAGCCATTGATTTATAAGTGGTTTGCCATACTTATAGGTGCACTATTCAAATTTTGATATATCGTTTAATTTAAACACGAAAAAAACAATTAGGACGCTGAAAACAATACATTGTAAAATACTCTTATGGTTGTCAAAGGTTAAAGTAGATTTATTTGTAAGAAAACCACGTTAAAATAACTTAAACGTAATACGGAAATGAACGATGTAAAAAACATGCAGAAAGTATTGTTTATTTAGATAATTTAAACGCGAAAAAAACAAACAACCGGGACGCTGAAAACGTACACAGTAAAACAATACGTTGTGAACGGGTTGAAGTTGATTTATTTATAAGAAAATGCAACAGTATACTTGTAATACAGAATAGTCGCAAAACATCCTCACCCTTCCGATAATAAATAATAATTTCTAAATAATAACGTTAATATTTCAGTGCGCAGGTCAAATTTTGCAAAAGTAGCGATTTGTGTTTATTTGTTTACGCTCTTATGGGTTTATGTTATATACGCATGCGCAACCTGAAGTTGTAAACTGGATGTTGAGTTACAACACTCGTTACAAGGTCATCTGAGTTTTATAATTATATATATATATATATATATGTGTGTGTGTGTGTGTGTGTGTGTGTTTGTGTGTGTCCAGGGTTTCATAGTATGACAGCTCTTAAATTTTACTAGACAGAAAAGTGCTTCAAGTCGAGATCGAAATAGGATCGTTTTGTTAACAATCAGCGACTCTATTTATTCGACTGACCGTTTATATATATATATATATATATATATACATTTATTTATTTATTTTTATTATTTTTTTTTTTTTTTTTTTACAAAGATCGTTGCATTAACGCAAATGATAGTTGGCGAGTTCACATACCACAGTGCTCAAAACCGCAAAGGAGAGGAGCGCACATTTAATCACCCTCCCACATGCACACACATTTTTATATTATATTATCCGCCTACGATTCGTTGTCCCTAACCCGTTCATCAGTTGACGGCGAGGAAACCTGATCCTGGGAATATCAATGTGTTTATCTCTCAGAGCTGTTTCGCGCCACAAAGCAGTCGATATTAAATAACACCCTTTTTTAAAGGTTCAGCTTTAGATGCGTCATCGTATTTCAAAGAGCGACTTTGTCTGTCGGTCAATCGGCCATGCTTCCTCACAGTTTAAAATTGCATTTTCATTGTTGAACGCAGATTGAATGGGCGTATTTGTATACGTCTAAGAATTCCTATAAATGCCTCTGTCTGTAGGCTCGTCTGTTACACATACAGTAGAAGATTAAACCTGAACGGTATGTTTTTGCAGAACAGGAGACTATGATGATATGGCTACATTGAAGAATGGATGAGTGTTCTTAGACTCTTAGAATAATTAAGGTAGCAGAGTCAGTTCAAAGCAAGGCCAATGAAAACATGGCGTAAATAATAAGGATATGTTTGAGAAACAGATATAGATTTTATGATTTCATTCAGTTTGTTATCCATATGTTGAGAAAACAGTTTGGCACGTTTATCACGTTAAAGATTACATTATATAAAAAATTCAGTTCCTGAAGTTAAGACATCGGCAGTGGACACAGTTTTGTTGAAATTTGAGAAGAAAACAAAAACAAAAACAAACAAAAACCGGAAGTTACTAAGCATAAAACGAAATACGAAACCATATAGAAATATTTTATTTCAAAAAATATTTTTTGCTTTAACATTTCTTGTGCTATCATTAAACAATTAAAAAAATAAACTTAATTTTTACATTTCTATCAATAATTTTGTTTTAAAATTTGTGTTATTACGAAATAATGAAAAAAAGAAGATAATTTTTATTATTTACATGTGTTTAAAATATTCGTTTTCGCAATTTAATTGAAAGTAATTATGTGATAAAATATGTAAGTAACCAACTTGTTTTTACGAAAATATGTGATAAAATCTTTATTCATAGAAATGTAAAAAAATAATTTAAAAAATAATTTCTATATGAATATATTTTAAATATTAAAAAAATATGTTTCAAGAAATGTAAATTATGAAAGTTTAAATTGAATATATTTTAAATATTAAAAAAATATTTATATAAATGTAAAAAAATGAAAGTTTATTATTTTTTAAATTGTTTCATGATAAAACAAGAAGCGTTTCCGTATGTCGTTTTATGATTAGTGACTTCTATTCCATATTTAGCTAAACCGAGTCTACTTCCAGCGTCTTAACTTTGGGAACTGAATTTTTTTTTATATAACCACAGAAGAGTTTAAAATATCATTTTTCATTGTTTCCCATTGGCATGAAAACCACGAGGACTTTACTTTTTTACATACATGCCAAAAGGAAAAAAAAAAGCAAGAAAAACATAAACAAGCTATTTTTATGCCCGAAGATAATATATATTGTCGGAACCAATTGATTTTAAATAATTAAATATGTATTAAAAACAAATTCTTCGTTGTATAGACACCTTAGAATTATTTCTAAAATCATACTTTTTATAATAAGAGAAGTGTTTCCACTTTAAAAAAAAAAACCCACCGTTTCCTATTTAAATTATATTATAGTGGGCCAGTTTTGAGGCCAAGTATACACACACAACAAGTCCATTAGCCAGGTCTTGCCCAGGAAGTTGTGGCCTCGTGAAAGCCCACCAGAGATAGCAGCAGAGTCCCTTTCCATGCGCGACATGGCACTACAACTTTGCTGATAGTATACAACTCATGATAGAGCAACCGCTCTAAGCGCTACCAAAGAGTTAGGGCTTTTGTACTGGCAGTTGGAAACAGCAATCAGACAAACTGTCAATCAGGTAACCTCAATCTCCAAGACAAGACCGGCCCAGACCAGCCGAGTGAGCATACCTGACATGCAAGCAAACCCAATTTGTTCAGTTTGTGAGAAAAGAAAGTTGGGGATAAGGGAACGGCGGTCAATGTTCAGGTCAGAAAACAAGGCCAAGAAGGTCATTGTTGTTGCACTTGTGCACCTGTCTAATAGACACAGAAAGTGTTGAAAGCCGCCAATAGGTTAAGCCTATCTATTCCTAAATCAATTTAGGTTTGCAAACCGAATTTGTTCGAGTCACCAGCTCTAGGAAGGTTGTCGACTATGACTAAGGAGGCCTCCCTCCTTCAGGTTTAATATCAGAATTTTCTTTCTCCGGAATAAATGATCTGAGAAGTTCTATGGGTCCATCACCTACTATTTAAATTAGATTATAAAAATTAGAAAGTGTTTTTTTTTTCCTTCAAAATAAATTATTTATCTTAAAGAATAAACAAGCTTTCGATTTATAAAAAGGTGTCCTCAGGTTCAAACATATTTTTTTGTAAATCATTTTTCCCGTTGGAGATATAAAATCCTTCATGGATAGTAGCCCGTGGAAGTGGAAGTCACGGTTGGTCTCTTGTACTACACGTGACTGACTGATGCAGCCAAAAAAGTGGTCATTGATGTCCCTGAATCATTGGGAAATCTCAGGAAATCTCTTGTTCACTCAGACTATATGTATATACACTTCCAGTACATGTTCTTGTTTTAATCAAGGCATAACTATCTAAGAAACAACTTTTTCCAAAGGGAGATAATTCTGGTTTCAACGAAAATTTCATATTACATATTAATAGTAGCGGGGAGGTGGAGGGGGGCGCCCGGCTTCGCCCGGGCGTAAAATACGCTTAAGATATTATCTTATGATATTTTAATTTGTCCAGATATCATATATATTGTTAGAGAGTCGTGATTTCAAAAAAAAAAAAAAAAAAAAAAAAAAAAAGAAAAAAAAAGGTATTTGGGCGCCATCAGCTAGAATCGAACCCAAAACTGTAACATTCAAAGCTAGTACCACTGTACCAACGCGACACGCATATGAACTAATTAAAAATTAATAATAACCTTACTTTAACTATAAAATGTATAACGATTTTTTTTTAAATATGACCTATTTTTGACCTCTTAAAACTATTTTAACCGGCTAAAGACCCATAAAAGAATGGTCCGTAAAAATCCAATCATTTGAGGCCCCTAGCACCTCTCTGCGACTTTTAGTTTCGATAGAGATAGAGTTTGAAAATACGGAGACTGACAGACCGACCGACAGAAGACAGACATATAGCCGCTTTTATATTACAATATATATCATTAACAATTCACCTACAACACACCATTGACCAAACGTCTATTTAAACATTGAAATATTTCTAATTTACATTAAATTGAATCCATAGATACGAGGGATAAATTAAGCAAGATTTCATTACTTTCAGATTCTTCATAAGAACACTTACACATTTTTCTAGATCGAAATAGTTCAACAAACAAAAATCGGAATGGGTTCTTTCGTGTAAGTTTAATAGCATTCATGTTAATATGCAAATATAGCATTTTGGGATTGTTTGGTAACCTTAAATGACCCAATGTAAAACAGGCGGGGAAGTCGGTCAAAATCTAGACAAAAGAAACGCTGGACAACCAACGTTTGTGAATGGACAAAGATGAAGATATTTAGAACTAGCGGGGGTACCCGGCGTTGCCCGAGTGTTTGTTTCCGGGACGGGGGGGGGAGTTTTAAAAAATGTTATGGTAGGTAAGTAGGAAGGATCAAACCCGGAGTCATGAGTAAAAGTAGGAAAAAAAAGTGTGAACAAAAAAAAAAAAAAACATCTGCAACGTAAACAGTTCGGCCACCAAGAAAAGTCCATTCCAGTTGTTTTGGAAAAAAAAAAAAAAAAAAAACGACTACGGTAGGTCGGCGCGAACGTGAAAATATAATGTGAATTGTCCAGCACGTTAACCACTACGCCACAGAGCACTGCAGCTTAGTTAAGTGATTTTAAATAACTTCACATGAAAGAACTACGAAGCCAAACCGGTGTTCTCTTCTCAACTGTTCCTTGTGAACGATCCCCAAACGGTGTTAAGTGGTGGCAGGGGGAGGAGGAATTTATTAGAGAGAAAATATTTTACCACTTCCATTGATCTTAACCGATTTTGGCCGTGACTTCTCGGCAGAAAAAGTATAGAAATCTAAGATTATCGCGGAATTTGAGAAATAATAAACCTATAACACACCTAAGATATTGTTCTGCCGTTTGTGCATATTATATTTGCATGAAATATCTTGATTTTTAATCCTATTAATGTCAAAATCCGACGGGAAAAAATGAGTTCATTTTATTTATATAGATAGATAGAAGATAGAATAGATAGAAGATAGATAGAAGAAGAATAGAAGAAGAATAGAAGATAGAAGAATAGAAGAAGATAGATAGAAGAAGATAGAAGATAGAAGAATATAGATAGATAGAGAAGAAGAGATAAAAGGTTGGAATTGTCAGTTTTAGAGGGCTATTTAGTGGCTTTAATTTGGGCACAATAATTTTGAGATGAGCCGATTTCAGAAAAATATTTTCAGTGAAAAAGGTTTATAGGGTTTATAATCAAATGTGGGAAAACGAGAGACCTGTTGTACGATAAACAAAAACAAAATAATGAGTTCGAAAGGGCGCAGATTCCCCAAAAGAAATATTTTATATATGTTTAAGTTTACTGCAATAGGAAAAAAAAAACATAGAATGTTCGTGGATATTTTAGAGTCTTTATAAAACAAGGGGATTCATTAGTTCAGATATCGAAGAAGTCTGAGACGATAGTTTAAGGGACGTGCGTTACACGGGCCAGAAAATTGTAATGAAAATTTCTTCACTCAATTATATAAATTATATTTCAATAAAAGTTAATATGTTTTAAAGTGTTCATTGTTTCCCATATTAGAAAGAAACTTCCATGATAAAGGCTAATAATATTTTAATGGATGAGTTGGTTATAAATGAGCAGACGACAACAAAAGGATTCAAGCGGTCAGTGTGTGTGTGTGTGTGTGTGTGTGTGTGTTTGTTGTGCTTTGAAAGTGTGTGTATGGGTGTGGCAGTCTATGATTACGTGGCGATTAAATGGAGACGTCTATTAGCACTGTCTGATTTTTTTTAAATCTCAACTGGTTTATTGAAGAAAAATATGGCTTTTTAAGTGATCGAAGTAGCTCCCAGAAAGACATTTCGAATAGAATTTTGATTGGTCCAAAATATAATTACTTGTATTTATGCAGGATAGTGTATGCGCAGACAATGTGCGTACAAACGTGTTTAGTCATTTCATTTTGAACGCCGAGGTGTAGACATCGACAGCCACAAATAAACCGAGCGAACACCTTGGCGCAAGACCGTAAGACTTAGAGGACACTCAGTGATATTAGTGCCTATTCTACAGCTAGCGGAGAAAACATGTAAGAAATCTTTCTACTCTTTCTATGTTTTATTTATACCTTTCTTTCTATCTCTTTTGCTCACCTTCTCTCTTTATATCAATTTTTCTTTCTCTTGTTCATTCTCTTTCTATCCATGTATACATTTTTCTATCTATCTATCTATCTATCCATCCACTTTTCGTAGTGAGTATGTAGCGTAGTCGTTACATGTATCGCTCGGGACTCACATGTTATATGTGGATAGTCGCAAGGAAACAACAAGAAGGAAAAAATTCTATTTACTTTTATTTACAGCTACTTCCAGTTGACATTATCATTGTACAACGTGTCACGCATAGAAACCGATTAAAACGATTTTTTCAATTTTGACTCATTTTTGACCTCTTGAAAACAAGTTTAACCGGCTGAAGAACGGCCCGTAAAAAAATCCAATTATTTGAGGCCCCTAGCGCCGCTCCGCGATTTTTAGTTTTGGAAGAGATGGAGTTTGAAAATATGGAAACAGACAGAAAGACAGACAAACAGACCGACAGGCGTTTATACATTTGATTAATTACATATCAAGTAATAATCTATAATATAAATCTCACCTGTCTGAATGTATGTACGTTTTTGTATGTACGTATGTCTGCCTAAAACTTTTTCTCAGTGGCATCAGACCGGATCGAAACCGGTTCCGTCTGAAAGGGCGATGTTTCGGTCGAAAATTTGTGAAAATTAGAAAAAAAAAACAAAAAAAACCCGGTCAATTATTTCCTATAGAAATAGAAGTTTGCAATGAGGGACGATAGCAAAAAAAAAAAAAAAAGAAAAAAAAATCGTTCCTTCATGACAATTTAGCCAAACACGGATGCGCGATTAACGTTCTTTTTTAAATTGGTTAAAATAGAACCCCTCCCCCCAAAAAAACTCCGACGTTATTTAGCTGGTTATCGTAGCTGCATCGTTATCTTAAGGTTGTACGTTCGGTTGCACGCTGACATAACGGACTTTTCTTTCTTCAATTTTTAAAGTTTTAATATTTAAACAAGGTTATTTATGCCATACTTTGGTCGTTCGCTTATTCTTTATTTTGCCTTTTTTTATTTTTCCATCACGTTCGCTGTTTTTTCCGATTTTTTGAAAAAAGTTTAAACATTTAAACAGGGTTAATTATGCCATTTTTTTCGTTCGCTTATTCTTTATTTTCATCTGTTTTTTTTGTGTTTTTGTTTATCCGATTAAAAAAATTAACATTTAAACTTGGTTATTTATGTCATTTTTATCGTCCGCTTATCCTTTATTTTCCCTTTTATTATTGTTTTGATCCTCCCACCTCACCACACCCGGGCAATGCCGGGTATCCCCCACTAGTCTATATATATATAAAGGGTAAAATGAGTGTGTGTGTGTGTGTGTTTGTTTGTATATCTCGAAAAACTTTCGACACACGCGACGGACCCTCACGACGTCGGTATCGTTTTGAAGTTCGATCCTTGGGATGACAAATATCGAAAAATCGTCCCAAAATATCCATTCCTTCACCCTCAACTGGGCAGTTTTTTTTTTTTACAAGGAGGGGTCGATTTTTGCGTCGACGTTTTCGCAAGTGATCGTCTCAGTTGGATTGACTACGCTTGATTTCAACGCTCTCGACTTCCGCTTGCGCCATGGAGGCAAATACTAAGACGTTACGTTTTTTTCACCTTTTTTTTCTTCTTCGCTTTACGGGTTCGAGCCTGCCTGCTTACTACCACTTTTTTAATACCTCGGGCTGCCTACTGTTTTGATTTCCCTACTACCACTTTTTTTTTTTAAACACTCCCAGGGTTTCTTACTACACCTCCACACACCCGGTACGCCGGGAACCCCCGCTAGTATATCTATAATGAAAAGTTTAGTTAAAGCTAACCATTGACCAAACCAGCCATTTGAAAATTCAAATATTTTTGATTTGCATTAAATTGAGTCCATGGAAATGAGACGCAAACTAAGTAACAATCCTTAAATTTTTATTTCTACATTAAAAAAAAAAACAAAAAAAAACAAAAAAAAACTTACACATAATTTATAAATTTTTATAGAATCTAAATCATTCAATGAATTTTGACCCAAATCAGTATTTTCAAACATAAAGTCTTGAGATTGCAGATAAAAATATAACGAGCAAATTTTGAAATCTATCTATCTGTCTGTTATATAAACGAACTTTGTATGTATGTATCTGTGTGTGTTTGTGCGAATGAACTCTTTTTCTGGGTCAACGGCCAACTAGCACCGTGTATATTTGTGTGTGTGTATATGTGTATTGGGGTGGAGAGGGCTCCCGTAAGCTTTCTAGGAGAAGCAAATCTGATTTAAAAAAAACCATAAAGCGGAAGACCATTACCCGCATTAAGCTGGTCTGCAGTTTAATTTGTTGCTGGCTATCTTGCTCTTGCTTGTTGCTGGATCTCAACATTTTGAACCGAGAGAGAGAGAGAGAGAGAGAGAGAGAGAGAGAGAGAGAGAGAGAGAGAGAGATTTAGCTGTCGTACAAAGCTAAGACTCTGTAACATCATATTTGTATAGATACTCCCTCAGGCATTTGAACTCATGGATTTTAAATGTCCGAGGGAGTGGCACTCGTCTGACAAGACGTTGCAATCATCATCGTGTTTGTGTGTGTGTGTATGTGTGCGAGTTCGTTCCCTATGGACTCCGAAACAGCTGGCCGATTCTTTTAAAAATGTTACACGAAGGTACTTGATGTATCTGGGAGTGTTCTTACGTAAGATTCTTATCGGAATGCGTCTGATTACACTTTTATACAAAATAACATCACAAGTGCATATGAGACGTTTTTGTTACCGCACGGATAGAAAGCTCCAGCCTATAAAATCAACTGTAGATTCTTTTATAAGACAGGAGCGCGTGCGAAATGAATGCTTCTTTTCAGAGCAAATTGAACCATGGTACTT
>NC_136496.1:27092650-27110150 GCF_053919585.1 Euprymna scolopes | reverse complement strand
CATGGGTAACACATGGATACCCACACAACAATTTTCAAAATAAAAGAACGGATAAGAACATGTAAATGTACCCCCACCCAAAAAAGAAGTATCCGATACCCTCCCCACCAGATATTTAGGCAGAAGGGATCACTGTCCTAAGAAAACTCACGATTTTGTGAACCTAAAAAAAATAAGGTTTATAAACATTAATGCGTGCGTTTATTTTTTTTTTATTTTGGTAAAAATTATAAAAACTATTTATTTTTGTAGAAAACATTGTTAGACTCAAAGACTGAAATAAAACCAAAAAAAAAATTTCATTTTTATTATTTTTTCATCATTTATATTATTCGAGGCCGTTATATTGATTTTAAAATTTGGCCTTTCTAATTGGCCTTTTTAAGCTCTTTCATGAACTATGATTTTAGCCGCCATATTTTTTTTTTGTAATATAAGAGCGTAAAAAAGGCCAAATTTGGCCTTAAAAAGGTCAATCTGTCAAGCCTAAAAAAGGCCAAATTTTTAACGCGTAAACGTGCACAGTTAGTCTAAAAAAAAAAAAAAAAAAAAAAAAAATGAAAAAACATGAAAATTAGTTTTTGTTTTATTTCAGCCTTTGGGTCTAATAATGTTTTATATAAAAATAAATAGTTTTTATAATTTTTTTGTCTGTCAAATAATTTACGCCGCTAAGCTACACATTAACCTTTATTTTTTGAAAAGTTACTTTTTACTGACTTTTTTTTTTGTAAATAAAGGAAATTTTCGATTTGCTTTTTTAGGGGTGTGGCTTTTCGATTTGCTTTTTATTTGTTGTTTTATGTTTTTAATGTAACCCCCCCCCCCAAAAAAAAAATTGAATTTGTTATATTTTGGACTTATTAAATTGTTAGGTGAAAGTAGAGAATGGTCTCATAAAAAATAATTAAATTTATCGTTATTTTATGTTTCCAATGTTATTCCCCCCCCCCCCCGAAAAATTATCGATTTCTGTATCGCCGTTTAAGGAACAAAATAACACAAACAGATGAAATCTTTTCATTTTTTCGTAAGTGTTTTTTTTGTTTGAATATTAGAAAAAAACCCAATAAAAGCCAAACATTTTCCTATCTACACGGAAACTTGTGCCCCCTCGACGTAAATACCCCCGAAAAAACCCAACAAGTAGCAAAATCCCACCCCTTCACAGTTGAGATCCCTAGATGAAAGAAAACCTTCTACTCTAGTAGTTTCTTCCCCAGGACAGCTAGACTTTGGAATTCCCTTCCGGGTCCCTGCTTCCTCAACTGTACTGACATGCAGAAGTTCAAGTGCAACGTGGACCGACATCTTGCTGCCCAACTCCCTACACAGTACCCCTGATGCCTATGTCCCTGATAGTAGCTCCATACAAAGTGGCAATGTGCCTTGTTCGGGGTGAAAATGTAATTAAAAAAAAAAAAATAATAATTTTTTCAGCTAGAAACTTAATGAAATTAACAAATGATTTTATTTGGCGAACATTTGTTTTTTTTTAATGCATAGCATCTAGGGGAAAATAACTCTAGAAAAAGTTTTTTTTTTTAAAAGTTCGCTGTTGAAAATAATAATTCCAAATAAATAAAATACATTATCAATATAATTGTTGTTTAAAGTTTATTAAATAACAATTTTAATTAGAATACTTAAAACAATTCTCTCGCTATAAACATTGACTAAAATACCGCTATTTAGTAAAATCGATTTTTTATGTCATACGCAAATAAGGTGATCTCTTAATTGTATATTTTTGCAAGAATCATACTATATAGAAAAATAACTGAAAGATTAAAGTAAGACGCATTTTGTATATATTAATCAAATCGTGAACAAACAAACAGAAATACGAATTTATATATATAGATAAAAAATATATATACACACATATATATATATATATATATACACACACACTTATACATATGTATATTACTACATACATACATATGTACATAGATACCTACATAGATACCTATATATATATATATATATATATGTTGTTTTGAAAAAAGAAAAACCGAATGAATTTATGAAATGATCAACGTTTCGTCCCTATTGCAGAGGACATCTTCAGGATATTAAAAAGAAAATTGCAAAAAAAAAAAAAAAGAAAAAAGAAAACGATCATAGACCATAGGAAAATGAAAAGGAAACAGTGTTAGAATCCTACCCATATCGGGAAGAAACATATGTGTGTATGGGAAGGTTGGGTTATTCAATGTCTATATATACACTTTAAAAAATACGTTAAATAAATATGTACACTTCCCCCCCCCCTCTAAACTTATTCATTTTGTTTAAATTATTTATATATATATGTGTGTATATGTGTATATACACACACTTATGCATATATATGACTACATACATATGTGATGATTGCAACGTCTTGTCAGACGAGTGCCACTTCCTCAGACATTTAAAATCCATGAGCCAAAATGCCTGAGGGAGTATCTATATAAAGATGATGTTACAGAGTCTTAGCTTTGTACGACAGCTAAGTCTCTCTCTCGGTTCAAAATGTTGAGATCCAGCAACAAGCAAGAGCAAGATAGCCAGCAACAAATACATATGTACATTACCTGCAGACATACCTATATATATGTGTATATATTATAGAGTGTAAGGGAGACAATGAGCAAAGTCTGAGTAAAACATATTTAAAGGTGCTGTATCAATCAAGTTTTCATAGGAGAAAACATAAAATCATGTTTATAGGTACGATCGTTTCCGACACGATATCCTTTTAGTCATTCAATATTTACAAATAAAGCTATTGAGAAATAAGAAGGGGTGGGGGAGAAACACCAAATTTGGTACTCATGCAGAGAGTTATCCGTGCTGAAATAATAACGTTATTATTTAAAAAGCCATTATTAATATGGGGAGGGGAGGGTGTTTTGTACCTATTCTGTACTTTAACCTTATAATTGAATTAAAAAAAATATATATAATAAAACTTAATTAAACGTGGAAATACGATTTAAAAAATAGCGCGGATCACTCTCTGCATTAGCACCCCAAATGTAAACCAACTTATCGAAGTAAATATAGTCTGTGAATCTAAAATAAAACATAAAAAAATTAAATGAAATTTAATTCTTTTGTTTATATGATAAGTATTATATATATATATATATATATATATAGATTATATATACAGGTGTGTGTGTGTGTGTGTGTGTGTATGATACAATTAAACTAATGTGTAATGAGTTTTAATTGTTTGAATGGTAAACGGATGAAAATTAGTAGGAAAAATACATTTTTAATTTTATACTTGGATAGAATTTTTGGTGCTAGTGCACTTACTGATCCGCGCTATTTTTTAAATCGTATTTCCAAGTTTAATTAAAGTTTTATGCTTTTTTTTTTATTCAATTATAAGGTTAAAGTACAGAATAGGTACAAAACAACCTCCCGTCCCCATGTTAAGAATGGCTGTTTAAATAATAGCGTTATTATTTCACCACGGATCAAGAAGTGCACTAGTACCGAATTTTTATACGGGATAAATTAAAGTTTTTTTTTTCGTTTTTTTTTTTTTAATTTTTGGAGATGATATAAGATTTAAACAAACATGCGAAATTATATTTACAAAAAAAGAAAAAAAAATTTGCGAAAACGTTTTTGAAAAAGTTTATAAAATAAGTACCTTTGTAAGGTAGTGTTTCCATACTGCTTTTTTTTAAAAACAGTAACGCGGCCTCTTGGTGCGCAGATAGGGACAATTTTTTTAAATCTAAAAATAAGATCGTTGGACCATCTAAGCTTTCTTTAAAAAATATCTATTGTTGTGCAAGTAAAAAAAGGAAATAATTGCCTTTAAATAGGTGATTATGTCGGTTTATTTTAATTTTAAGGTAAGTCATTTTAAATTATAAAGAAAAAGAGGATTTTGTTAGGGGATTGTTTAAAGATCGAATCTTGCGATTTCTAGTAATTTTTGTTCACAAAGTTATTATTTTATTATAAAAATCCTGGATAGATTTATGATTATCATCTCTTACTATAATGTCAGTTTTAGTTAGTGATTTCTTTTTCATAATTTCTTTATATATATATATATATATATATATATATATATATATATATATATATATATATATATATATATATGCATATATATATATATATATATATATATATATGCATTTATATATATATATATATGCATATATATATGCATATATATATGCATTTATATATATATACATTTATATATACATATATATATATGCATATATATATGCATATATATATAGATATGCACATATATGCATATAAATATGCATTTATATATATGCATTTATATTTATATATACATGCATTTATATATATGTATATATGCATTTATATATATATATGCATTTATATATATATATGGATTTATATATATGCATTTATGTATATACATATATATACATGCATTTATATATATATATGCATTTATATATATATATGCATTTATATATATATATATGGATTTATATATATATGCATTTATATATATATATGCATTTATATATATATGCATTTATATATATACATTTATGCATTTATATATATATGCATTTATATATATACATTTATACATTTATATATATATATGCATTTATATATATATACATTTATACATATATACATTTATGCATACATATATATATATATGCATTTATATATATATGCAGTTATACATATATATATATATGCATTTATACATATATATATGCATTTATACATATATATATGCATTTATACATATATATATATGCATTTATATATATATATGAATTTATACACACATATATATATGCATTTATACACACACATATATATATATGCATTTATACACACACATATATATATATGTATTTATACACACACATATATACATTCATACACACACACATATATGCATTCATAGACACACACACATATATATGCATTTATATACACACAGACACACACATATATATATATATATGTATATATATGCATATATACCCCCCCACACACACATATATAGTGTGTCCCAAAAGAAGCTGATGGTTAAAAGAAATTCATAACTTTCTTAATTTTTCATATATTTCTTTTATTTTTTCAGATCATCTAGAGTAACCCTTCCAAGGTCATCCTGAGTCGTTACACCACCGAGAAGCGGATATTTATCGCAGAGTCGCATTTTCGGTTGAATGAGTCAATATCAGAAACTCTAAGATAAATTCACCTACTACCAATGCAATTACAATAAATGGTGGCTCGATTTTATGGAGGAGGGTCTGTATGTGACCTCCCTAAATCTGGTAGACCCCGTACGGTAAGAAGTGATGAGAATCGTCAGAGATTAGCAGAAAGTGTGGCCGAGGATCCATCCACATCAGTAAGAAGGAGATCAAGTCAAATTGAGGCCTCTCGAGCATCTCTTCACAGAATTCTACATTAAGATGGTGGATTTTGATATAAAATTCAATTTGCTCAAGAGCTTCAGCCAAACGATCCGGATAAAAGGCTGGAATACGCCATACAATTCCAAGATTTGGTCAATAGGAATCCAAACTTTCTCAAAAACCTCAATATATCCAATGAGACCCATTTTCATCTGAATGGGTTCAATAATAAGCAAGATTTGGGGATCAAAAACTCCCCACGCAATGGCACAACAACAATCACATCCTCAAAAATGTACAGTATGGTGTGGAGTAACGGCGGATGAAGTAATCGGAATTGGTGGACATTTGAGTAACATCGTTTTTCATAACTAAAATTAAACCTTGTGAAAAACATACTCTAGATTAAGCTGTGTAAATAAAATTAGAATAAATAGACTCATGAAAATTGGTAAGCATAACTTAAATATTGAGGAAGTTAATTAAATTTGAAACCAGTCAGCTTCTTTTGGAACACACACACACTATATATATATATATATATATATATATATATATATATATATATATATATATATATATATATACGTACACATATATACATACATACAAGTATATACGTACATATATATACATACATATGCATACATGTATGCATACATGTATATACATACATGTATATACATACATGTATATACATACATATATATACATACATATACATATATATATACATACACACATATATATATACATACATGATGATTGCAACGTCTTGTCAGACGAGAGCCACTCCCTCAGTCACTAAAAGTCCATGTGCCCGAATATGACTTTTTAGCCCCGCCAGCGACTTGCACACCCTCAAGCAGACACGACACTGAAAACGCTCACTGATTTGTATGAGACTAACAGCAGCGGAACCTGTATTATCGTGGGCTTTCATGTGATTAACAAAACCTGCCTTAGACAACAGAGCCCGATCACACACCTTACAGATCCAGAGATCTCCATGGTTGGGCGGCAAGGTTTGGCATTTCCTACATGCTCTCTTAAGCTTCGCTCGGTCTATTTTGGCTGCTTCATAGTGTTCTGCACCCCTATATATATATCAGTGTCCTCCACTGCTTGCGATCATACGCTAGGGACTCCCAACTGTCAACAGGAATATGAAAGCTCACCAGACTCTCCTTGATGCTATCACGAAAACGTTTTTTGGGCTTGTGCTGGGGTCTTTTTCCAAGAAAGAGCTCACCATACAACAATTGTTTTGGGAGACGATATTCTTCAAACCGGATGAGATGACCCGCCCAACGCAACTGGTTCTTTATAACAATAGTAGCAATACTGGTTGTTTTGGCCTTTATTAAGACATATGTATCAGGGACAAAGCTATACCACTTTAAACCAAGAATGTGTCTAAGGCAGTGCTGATGGAACCTCTCGAGCAATTCTATATGTGACCGGTACAAGGTCCAAGTTTCAGATGCATAGAGTAGGGATGGTACTACACATGCTTGATGTACTGAAATTTTAGTTGTCAGAGTCAGATCACCGTCAGACCAGACTCTATCTTGTAACCTTCCAAAAGCATTAGATGCCTTGCTGATTCTCTGTCTTATTTCCGCATTAAGAGTGCCATCAAGGTAGACAAAATTTTTTACGACTTCAAGGCGCTTTCCACAGACGAAGATATCAGGTTCCACATACAGATCATTGGGAGCGGGAGTGTACATGACTTTAGTTTTCTTAATGCTAACTGTCAGTCCGAAGCAGGTACAAGCATTTGTAAAGAGATCCATCACTAGTTGCATATCTACTGGGGAGTGTGTTACCAGGTCAGCATCATCAGCATACAACAGTTCCCTAACAAGTCCATCACTAACAAGTATTTTGGCTTGGAATCTTCTGAGGTTGAACACCTTTCCAGTCGTTCGGAATCTAATATAAACACCCATATCACAATCGTGGAAACCATACAAGAGCACAGCAGTAAAATAGAGCGAAAACAATGTTGGTGCAGCTATATCACCCTGCTTCACACCATTATCAATGGGGAATTCTTCCGAAAGCTGACCATTGAAGTTGACGCGACCTTTCATACTATGATTTTTTTTTTAATGACTTTTTCACCCCAAACAAGGCAAATTGCCACTTTGGTGTAGGGGGCTACTATCAGGGGCAACAACTACTGGGGTACTATGTAGGGATTTGGGCAGCAAGGTGTCGGTTCACGTTACACTTGAACTTCTGCACGTCAGTACTGTTGGGGAAGCAGGGACCTGGAATGGAATTCCAGAGTCTAGCGGTTCTGGGGAAGAAACTATTGGAGTAAAAAGATCTTTTACATCTAGGGATCTCTACAGTGTGGGGGTGAGATTTAGCAGCCTGTCGGGTTTGTCGAGGGTGCTCACGTCGTGGGGGCACAAGTGATTGCAGTTCGTCAGAGCATTCACCATTAAAATACTTGTAGAAAAGGCAGAGGGATGCAACATTTCGTCGATGGGACAGAAGCTGAAGCTTAGATGCCAGTTCTGGGCCTATCAGGTTTGCGACTCTCTTTTGAACCTTGTCAAGGAGTGAGAGACTAGTAGCAGATGCACCAGCCCAGATGTGGCAGCAATACTCCATACATGGGCGAATGGTGGCCTTATAGAGGTACAGGATACTTTCGGGTGTTAGTAGTTTTCTAGCACGGTAGAGAGAGCCCACCTTTCTTGCAGCGGCCCTGGCAATGCCTTCAATGTAATTGTTCCAACTCATGTTTCCTGTGAACGTTAGGCCAAGGAGTTTGAAAGATGGACTCTCAGATAAAGAGTCGTTGGCCATTGCTATGGGTGGTAGAGAGGGTTTCTTGTAATTATTGAATGAAACTAGTTTAGTCTTGGCAGCATTGAACGCGACCAACCACTTTTTTCCCCATTCCACTACAGATTGGAGGTCTTCCTCTAGTGTTTCTGCCATTTCTTTAGAAATGTGTTCATTCGTCTTCCTGTCGTGCCTGCCATAGAGTGTAGTGTCATCAACATATATACCCATCTCAGAGGCAATTTTGTCGGGAAGGTCATTTATGAATATCAGGAACAATAGAGGTCCAAGGATAGAACCCTGGGGCACCCCCGCATTTATATCATATTGTTTAGATGTACGACCGTCGAGGACAACCTGGATTTTTCTCTTATCTAAGAAGGATTTAATTATGTTAAGTATTCTACCAGTGATACCGTATGATCTGATTTTCCTGAGAAGACCCTCATGCCATGCCCTGTCAAAAGCCTTAGATATATCTAGAGCTACCGCTCTGCCCTCCCCCGCTTTGTCCAGTGAATGGTATATACGTTCAGAGATCACAGTTAGGATGTCTGCTGTGGAACGGGCTTGTCTAAATCCATATTGTTTGTCAGTCAATAGTTGCTTGAACTTGTCTGTAAAAGCAGGTGAACAGCCAAATTTTTCCAGCACTTTCCAGAGAGCCTCACGGTTGACTGTGTCAAACGCCTTGGTTAAGTCCACAAACACCTGGCAAAGAGGCATACACTGTTCAATACATTTTTCCAAGAGCTGTCTAGCAGAAAACACCATATCCACAGTTCCTCGCCCACCTCTAAAACCAGACTGGGATTCCGGAAGGATATTATGACATACATACTTTTCCAATCGGTTTAGCAAGAGCCGTGCAAATATCTTTCCAACCGCACTCAGCAGCGAGATACCTCAATAATTTCCACAATCAGATCTTGTACCCTTTCCTTTGTACAACATAACCAAGATGGCATCTACCCAATCTTGGGCAACCGGGTCACCCTGCCATACTGACAGTATCAAAGAGTGGACCACACAATGTACATTGACACCACCATGTATCAGCAGCTCAACAGGGATGCCATCCAGCCCAGGGGCTTTGTTCGAGTTTATCTGTTTTATGAAGTCAACTGTTTCCACAAGAGTCGGTTCAACATCAAGTTCCGGACAAAAGGAACATTGAGGGATACTTTCTATTGCAGCAACATCAACATTGGATGGGTTATGAAAAAGATCATGAAAGTGTTCATGCCATCGATGCTTAATTTCATCTGAGGTTTTCAGCAAGGTTTTCCCGTCCTTCGCCAGGAGTGGTGTAGTTGAAGAGGATTTCGGACCATAAGCCTGATGAAGCAAAGTGTAGAATGTCTAGACATCTCTATGATCGTAGGCAGTCTGTATCTCCCTGGAGAGGTTAGACCACTATTTGTTTTTTATTTGGCGCACACAACACTGAACCTCGTTCAGAGGTGAAGAGTTGAGAAGTTTCAAATAAGCTTTCCGCTTTTTATCAATTTGAGGCTTAATTTGATCGAAATTATCGGCAAACCAATCTCTATGTCTGGGAACCTTCAATCCAAGAAATTCAACACCTTTTTGGTATATTGTATCTCTTACTGTCTCCCAGTCACAATCTGAAAAATCCATCTGGTTGAAAGCAGATTTCAAGGAACTTCGTACGACTGGATCCTTCAATTTGGAAACATCAATACGTTTAGGCACTTTGACACCATTGAAACGGCTTTTTTTGCGTACTGTAATTCTCAGTTTAGCTCTGACCATTAAATGATCAGTACCACAGTCAGCACCACGCATTACTCTAACTTTGCAAAAATTTCCAAGATCACCACGTTTACATAGTATGTAATCAAGCAAATGACCATGTTTAGATTTGGGATGGAACCAGGTCTCCTTGTGTTTCTGGCGGGAAAAAGTGTTGGTGATAACAAGATTTAGTTCACTGCAGAGATGGAGAAGCAGCATACCATTTGAATTGACTCTACCAATGCCATATGGACCCAATGGAGACCAAGTCTCATTGTCTGATCCAACCCGTGCATTGAAGTCACCAAGAACCACCAAACTCTCAGCGCTTGGCAAACCGGTGATAACAGATCTAAGCATATGATAAAAGGAAGTAATATCGTCTTCAGGCGAAGTAAGAGTGGGCGCATAGACAGAAAGAACATTAATATAACGACCAGCAGCAAGGGGCATTATCAATGTCATTGCACGGTCATTTATGGCTACTGGCTGTTCGATCTTGTCAATTAAGGAGTTCTTAACTGCAAAACCAACACCAGCCTCACGCTTCTCCTTTTCAGCTCTACCAGACCAGAAGATCGTGTAGCCCGACTCGCGCTCAACCAGTTGATCCTCACCTGCGAAACGTGTCCCAGAGAGTTGAGCAGTATCTATATTGTATCTTTGCAATTCCTTAATCAAAATTGCAGTCTTCCGTTCTAGTCTTTTACCATTGTCAATAAGTGTTCTCACATTCCAGCAACAGAGCTGGAGTGGGTGTCGTTTAGCATAATATCTTCTGTTCCTGTTACTATGGACAGCCATCGCCAATAGGACATTTCTTTCTTTTCTTTTCTTTTTTTTTTTGACAAATGTCTGAGGAAGTATCTGTACAAAGATGTTATTCCAGAGATGTAGCTTTGTACGACAGCTAGTCTCTCTCTCGGCTCAAAATGTTGATATCCAGCAACAAGCAAGAGCAAGATAGCCAGCAACAAATCAAACTGCAGACCAGCTTAATGCGGGTACTGGTCTTCCGCTTTGTTTTTTTAGATCAGAGATTTGCTTCTCCCAGAGAGGCTTCCTTCACCATGGCTTTCTGGAGCCCTCTCCACCCAAGATAAAACAAATCCCACGCATGCAACATGCTTTTTTTATTTCTTTTATTTTTTATTTATTTTTATTTTATTTTTATTATTTTTTTTTAAATTGAGAGAAGCGTTTTAAAAAAACGGTATAATTCCTCAATGGTCACGACGATACGTTATACATACATACATATATATATACATACATATATACATACATATATATGCATACATATATATACATGCATATATATACACATGCATATATATACATGTATACATATACATACATTAATATATACATATATATACATACATATATACACATACATATATACATGCTTATACACACAAACATACATATACATACATACATACATACATACATACATACACACATGATGATGGCAGCAACTCGTTCTCGAGTATTGTCATTACTTAATATATCTCTGGATCAAATGACGCAAACATGAGCGCAACAAGCAGCACGTGCCAGACGGTCACTTCTATGAACTTTCTATAGTTCTGCACATTCACTGATGACCGGGTCCGAGTTGTGGTGCCCTGAACACCTACCAGGTCAGACACTGGAAGTCCCAGAGCCTTTATTGCTATTCACGCCCTTATCTGCATCAATCCTCATTGAATGTCCGTTTGTCGTTTCCGACTACAGCCAGCCTTTTTGTTATCGAGATACCCACTGATTATAAAGTGTGTATTCCATTACATATCAAGTAATACCTGTGCTTGAAGCTTTTATAGTAAGGAAAGACTTTGCACTGAGACAATCCCACTCTCTAAACAACTGCCACATTGAACCAAAAAAGAAGAGCAAGTCAACATCATTGGAAGCAGCAGTCGCCGCAGGTTTTATATCAGGGTTTTCCTTCTCCTAGAGAGGTTACCTTAACAACGTCTTACAGGAGCCCTCTCCATCCACCATGCCATTTGATCCATGACTGGGACTTAGATTGCTGGGCACCAGAGCATACTCCACATGCCGGTGGGTCATATACGCCGCAGCTGGCAGGGGCCTAAGCTCATCTGGAGGTTTCTGTCAGTATTACCCCACTCTTAGCCTTTGGCAAAAAAAAAACCTTGGACCACAAGGCAGTGGAGGTCCAGATATACGACGCAGGACACTCACTGTTCATCAGAGCCCCGTCTGCGTGGCAGTGGTCACGACGTGCACGTGGGGTTGATTTGTCTAGGAGAAGCACAGAAAGACACTAAGGCATCTGTGTGTTTTAACACACGTCCACACCAGACCTTGACCACCACATATTATACATGATGATTGCAACGTCTTCCCAGACGACTGCCACTCCCTCGGACACTTAAAGTCCACGAGCCCAAATGCCCGAAGGAGTATCTATGCAAAGATGCTGTTACAGAGTCTTGGCTTTGTACAACAGCTAAATCTCTCTCTCGGTTCAAAATGTTGAGATCCAGCAACAAGCAAGAGCAAGATAGCCAGCAACAAGTTAAACTGCAGACCAGCTTAATGCGGGTACTGGTCTCCCGCTTTAAATCAGAGATTTGCTTCTCTTAGAAAGGTTGCCTTCACCACAGCTTACGGGAACCCTATCCACCCCAACACATATATACATACACACAAATATACACGGTGCTAGTTGGCCGTTGACCCCGAAAAAGGGTTCATTAGCCCTTTCAAAGGTTTATTGTTAATCCTTCAGGGAGACTAGCCGCCATCCTCACCAAACAAGTCTGGTGGGGGAACCAGTTTAGTCGGCGGTGACCCGACCATGAGGCAGGTAGTACTGGGTTACATGGTACTAGTACCATATGACATGACCTGTACATATATATACATACATACATATATATATATATATATATATATATATATATATATATATATATATGTGTGTGTGTGTGTGTGTTTGTGTGTGTGATTGGATAGAGTAAGTAATTCGCAATTGTATTTTTCAGTAACCACACTGAGAATTGACCATCCAATTTTCAGGAGAATATAACTTTTAGAATTTAACCAAGTACTCTTCAACTGCGCCACGAGCATACTACCCGTTCGAAATTCCGTCTAAATTCATGAGTTCAGCAGAAACATTCCTAAGTTCGACAAGATACACCTGAAGAAGGTCGGAGGTTACATCGACCGAAACGCTGTGAAAATGACATTTAAGATGGGAGCAGTAGTTCAAAAGGATCCAAACAGTACAAATAATCATTCCTCATCACAAAAACTTAGAAACGTAATATAATGCCTTTATTTTTTTTTTTGGCATTGTTAGTCCAAATTTGTATTTTACATAATCTTCATTTTTTTTTTTTTACAAATTGGACTTATATTGTTATGCGTTGAAACTCTCTCTCTCTCTCTCTCTCTCTCTCTCTCTCTCTCTCTATATATATATATATATATATATATATATATATATATATATATACATGTTATTTGTTTTTGTTTTTTCGATACGTCTTGAATTAATTTAATTATTTACGAAAGTGAATTTTTACCTTAATGCGAGTTAGGAATAATTTTCCCTTTAATCAATTTGGTACCCCCACATGGGGTGTGGCATACATATTGTTCTTTTTTTTAATATATAATTATCCACAGACACGTGTTTCGTCGTCTATAACTCATCAGAGTGACTGAATCTAGCGAGATTCGAAATCGGGACCCTGTGGTAAGAAGCCTAAACCTTACCCCTCGTCCACTTCGCTGACTGTTGGATATATCGCGATTTACGTATGTATTATTTGTTTTTGTTTTTGCGATACGTCTTGAATGAGTTCAATTATTTATGAAAATGCATTTTTACCTTAAAGAATAATATACAGGGTGGCCCACATGAAGTAGCCCGAAGTACCTAATCTTTTTCTTAACGACCAACTGAGACCATAAGACAAAATTCAATCCTTTCTCACGCAAGATGGCGCTACATGCCACACATCTCACAGATCACTGAGCTGACACGCGTTCATGACATGCTTACGGAAGAGAGAACAATAAGCAAAGGGCTATACGCACCACGTTCCCCGGACTTATCATCATGTGCTTTTTATCTTTGGAGCACATTAAAGCAAAAAGTTCAATTTACGCTATCAGGAGAATCACCAGAGAAGATCTACAGGCAGTATCTGCAAAAGTTTGTAAACGTGCACGGAAATTCATAGATGTCAGAGGGGGAGCACATCCAGAATCTATTATAAAACTACGAGTAATTTAAACAATGCTACAGGTAATTTAAACAATAATAGAATGTTTCGTCCTCTCTAGTACATTTTTTATGGGCTACATTTAAGTGGGCCACCCTGCACATCTATCTATCTATCTATCTATCTATCTATCTATCTATCAATCTATCTATCTATAAAAGTGAACGTGTCTGTGTGTCTGTCTGTGTGTCTGCCTGTGTACATTTCCCTACGCAATAACTCTGTCAATTTTAAGTCTACAGACTCGAAATTTGATATACAGGGTACTGAGATTTGGGAAAATCAATGTGATCGGTTTTTGGCTGGTAAGGGGTCAAAATTCAACGATTTGACCTTTGAGAACTTTACCAAACTCCTCCGAAAAATTTGGGTCTAAACACTTGAAATTTTAGGTATACTTTCCTTGGACATGGATCTAACTTAATAAATTTATTTGGGCACAAAACAATAAATTTTAAGGGGTCATAATAGGGGTCAAAGTTAAAAAAATTGACCGTTGTTTTGTTTTGTTTTTTTGCTCAGCATACATCTCCAAACACCCGGGCAACGCCGGGCACACATGCTAGTATATCTATAAAAGTGAACATGTCTGCCTGTTTGTCTGTCTGTGTGTGTACATTCCACTACCAAATAATTATGTCAATTTTCGGTCTACAGACGAAATTTGACATAAAAGGTATTGAGATTTAGAAAAAAACGTTTCAATCGATTTTCTACCTAAAATTGTTTGACCTTTGGAAACTCTACCAAACTCCTCCGTCAATTTTGGATCTAAACACCTGAAATTTTAAATGTAGGTTACTTGAACATGAATCTAACTTTATAATTTCATTTGAGCCCAAAAATAAATGTTAAGCGGTCAAAATTGGGGTCAAAGTTAAAAAAAAATTGACCTCTGCGGTCTCTACCAAATCACCCAGCCAATTTCTGGTCTAAACATTTGAAATTTTACATAAAGGGTATTCAGAGATAGGACAAGCTTTTTAGTCGGTTTGAGTCCAAAATTTGAGCTGCCAAGGGGTCAAAGTTCAAAAGATTTTACCATTGCGGTGGCTAGCAAACTACTCAGCCAATTTTGTGTCTAAACATTTGAAAATTGAATAACGGGTATTCAGACATGCGGCAAGCATTTTAATGTTTTGTGGGAAAGATTTATCTGCAAAAAGGTCAAAGTTGAAAGAGTCGACCTTTGCAGATTCTATCAAACTCCTCCAATTTTGGGTCTTAACACTTGAAACTTTAGATGTAGGTAACTTGGACATGGCTCAAACATTTAATTCTGATTTGAAATCAAAATAATAAATATTAAGGGGTCAAAATATGGGTCAAATTAAAAAAAACTGACCTCTGCTGTCTCTACGAAATTACTCAGACAATTTTTGGTCTAAACCTTTGAAATTTTACATAGAAGTATATTCACACATAGGCAAGTTATGAACAGTACAAAGGGCCTGAGCAAAGTCGGACAGAAATACAAGGAGTAAATAAACTTGGTGTTGAGAGTAATAGTAAAGTAATATCAAATAATTTTGGGTTTGAGATTAATAGTGAATTAAGATTAATTAAGTGTAGAGTTTAGAGTAATAGTAAATAAGAAGAAAATAATTTTGGGTTTAAGATTAATAGTTAATTATTAGCCAATAAGTTTGGATTTGAGAACAATAGTAAATTAATAGTCAATAATTTTGGGTTCGAGATTAATAATGCATTAATAGTAAATAAGTTTGGAGTTGAAAAAATAGTAAATTAATAGCAAATAATTTTGTGTTTGAGATTAATAATGAATTAATAGTAAATAAGTTTGGAGTTGAAAAATAGTAAATTAATAGCAAATAATTTTGTGTTTGAGATTAATGATGAATTAATAGTAAATAAGTTTGGTGTTGAAAAAATAGTAAATTAATAGCAAATAATTTTGTGTTTGAGATTAATGATGAATTAATAGTAAATAAGTTTGGAGTTGAAAAAATAGTAAATTAATAGCAAATAATTTTGTGTTTGAGATTAATAATGAATTAATAGTAAATAAGTTTGGAGTTGAAAAAATAGTAAATTAATAGCAAATAATTTTGTGTTTGAGATTAATGATGAATTAATAGTAAATAAGTTTGGTGTTGAAAAAATAGTAAATTAATAGCAAATAATTTTGGGTTTGAGATTAATGAGGAATTAATAGTAAATAAGTTTGGTGTTGAAAAAATAGTAAATTAATAGCAAATAATTTTGGGTTTGAGATTAATGAGGAATTAATAGTAAATAAGTTTGGTGTTGAAAAAATAGTAAATTAATAGCAAATAATTTTGTGTTTGAGATTAATAATGAATTAATAGTAAATAAGTTTGGTGTTGAAAAAATAGTAAATTAATAGCAAATAATTTTGGGTTTGAGATTAATGAGGAATTAATAGTAAATAAGTTTGGCTTTGATGTTAATAGTTAATTAATCTATCTATCTATCTATCTATCTATCTATCTATCTATCTATCTATCTATAAAAGTGAAAATGTCTATGTGTGTGCACGCGTTTGTGTACATTTCCCTACCAAATAACTCTGTTTATTTCGGTCTAGAGACTCGAGATTTGATATAAGGAGTATCAACGTTTCAACTGGTTTTCGGACAGAAATTTGGCTGCTAACCTTTGAAAACTTTACTAAACTTCTCCGCCAATTTTGGGTATAAAACTTGAAATTTTAGATGTAGGTTACCTGGACATGGATTTAACTTTTTAATTTGAGTGTAGCCCTCCAGAAATAAATGTTATGGGGTCAAAATTGGGGTCAAAGTTAAAAAATTGACCTCTGGTCTTTACCAACTTACTCCGTCAATTTCTCATCTAGACATTTGAAAGTTTACATAAAGAGTATTCTGATATAGCGTAAGCTTTGTAATCAGTTTGGGTCGACAATTTTAGCTGACAAGGGGTCAAAGTTCAAAAGATTTTACATTTGCAGTATCTAGCAAACTAATCAGCTAATTTTGTGTCTAAACATTTGGAATTTATACATAACGAGTACTTAGACATGCGGTTAGCATTTTAATTAGTTTTGGGGCGAAAATTTGGCTGCCAAATGTCAAAGTTAAAAGAGTTGATCTTTGCAGATTCTACTAAATTCCTCCGCCGAATCTTGGGTCTAAAGACCTGAAATTTTAGATGTAGGTAACTTGGACATGTGCAAAACTTTGTATTTTTATTTGAGACCAAAATAATAAATGTTAAGGGGTCAAATAAAAAAAAAACTGACCTCTGCGGTCTCTACCAAATCACCCAGCCAAT
>NC_136496.1:27055150-27087650 GCF_053919585.1 Euprymna scolopes | reverse complement strand
TGTTATGTACATGTGTTTACGAACCAGTTAATGGCGGTACAATTCCGGCATAGGAGGAAAAATTAGAATTGGTTTCGAGTGGCTAATAACTTAGATAATCAATTTTTATGTGACATCTGTTGTTGTAAATCTACGATACTTTGGTCGAGAGGGGAATTTCTGCAGTCATTGTATTATATATGAGATATTCTCTCTCTCTCTCTCTCTATATATATATATATATGTATATATATATGTATATATATATTGTTGTGTCTGCACAAATAATTAACAAGAACACGGAAAGTAAAGGTATAACAATAATATATTAGGCAGAAAAGTTATATACATATTTACATGTCTTCAGATATACTTCAGTTTGAGATATTCCGGCAGGTGGCGTGTTGCATGTCTTACTGGAGGCAACATAGGCGTCTTGCCTATTTGGCGGTCGTTGCAGAACTCTCTTGGTATTGGTGATTGATACCTTTATATATCTCACTCACAATTTGTAAATAGGCGTCGGAATAATCTATTTTTGAAAAAAATTTCCCACCATTTAGTCAGGCAAATATCTCCTCAGGGCTTGGTAAAGAGTGGTGGTGGTCTTTTAATTCATCGTTTAGGTCCGTAGAAAAGTCTGTACAAACTCGAATTTGTTCCGACTTTTTTTACATACACCGTAGAGGCTGCCCAGACGTTAATTTCGATTTTCGATAAGATGCCTGATTTTTCGAGTCTATCTAGCTCGCTATTTATTTGGTGTAAACCGGCGAACGGTGTGTTCCGTTTTTTCTTAAACACCGGTGTTGCAGCCTTTTTTTTTTTTTAGCTCGAACGAAGCCTTAAATTTATTGCATCTTCCCAGTCCAGTAGTAAATATTTCTGAAAATTTATTTTTTTAGATCGTTTTTAATATTTTCTGATGTTGGGGTGCAACTGGTTATTTTTCTACAAAATGCGTTCATTGGTTTATCCCAAAGATTGAAATTCTCAATCCAGTCAATTCCCAATAAGTTCTCGCTTTCTTTAATTACGAAGATTTTCAATTTCTTCGTCGTACCATTTAAATTAATGGGCAGGATGACTTCTCCTTCGAATTTTATTTCGTCTCTTATCACTGTTCGTGCACCTTTACTTGACTTTTGAAGAGTCGGTTTACCCAGCTTTTTCCAAGTGTTGACGTTTATTAACGACAAATCCGATCAAGAGTAAAGCTGAAATTTTACTTGTTTGTCGAAAATATTTACTGATACATATTTTCGTAAATTATTTTTCCCTTTGTCGTTTATTCTCATTTGGTGTACTTTATTTTTTGTTCTGCAGCAAACACTCTTATGTCCAACTTTATCGCAATTGTAACACCTGATATTTTTGTAAGGACAATCCTTTTCCAAATGTTTTTCATCACATCTTCTGCAATTATTACCTGATACTGTCTTTTTATAATTCCTATGATTATTATTGTAATTTCATTTTCTGTAGTTAATATACTGACTATTATCGTAATTTCGTTTTCTGTAGTTATTATAATTTGAGTATTTTTTTGAATTTTGTACTAGTCTCAAGATTTCTTTGTCCTGAGTTTCTGAGAGGTTTTTTAATCTTCCTAATGTACGTCACTCCTGCTTCTTCTATATCCCTGGAATCTTTTTTTTAGTGATACTGCCCTTTGGCAATCTTCTGCTAATTTCTGCAATGCCACTTCTTTCTCTAATTTTGAGAGAACGCGTCTTCGGATCTCTGAATTTTTTGTGGATACTAGACCCTGTGCAAAGATTAAGCATTTGAAATCGTCCACCGTGAGTTCCGATAATTTGAAGTTGTCGCAGTTTTTGTTTACTACTGACGCGTATGTCAGGTAGTCATGCTCATCAGTTTTCTTAAGATTCATACATGGCCATCTCTTGTGAAAAAGAGACATGTTCGGTCCGAATAACTCCTTAAGAAGTTTTACGGCCTCAGAGAAATCTAACTGATTCGTTCTCCTTGGCAATATGAAATCAACAAATTTGCAATATTCACTTGTACCAAGCTTTCGAACTAATAAACTTACTTTCTTTCTATTTGGCCAGTTTTCGCAGTCTGTTTCGAAAATATCTTCATACCTCTTGAAGTATGCATCAAAAGTTTTATTCTCTTCTGGTAGTTATGTGAACACATCTATGCTGTTAACAATTGTTGTGTTGGAGAAGGTTGTATTACTTTCTTGTTTGGAATTAGCTGTTAATCTTTCTAACAGTTATTTCTGTTCAAGTTGCATCTGCGCGAACCTTTCTTCCTGCCTTTCTAGGCATTTTATGAGTCGTTCATTTTGTCTTTCGTCTCTTTCTGCGTGTAGCGCTTGCTGTTCTTTTTGTAGGCTCTGCTGATTCTGCATGAATTGTGCCATTATTTTAGCAAATTCCTCCATCTTGTTTTTATTTTCCAAAGATTAAAAAAATCAGTTTATTTTAGTAATTCACTTTTTACAATAACTACGAACAACCGCTTTTACGTTCGATTTTTAAATTTTTTTATTTGTGTCTACCGAATTCTATCGATATATTATTTTTTGTGTTGAACCTTTCTTTTTCCCCTTTTCTATTGAGGGATAAAAAAATGTATTTTCTTTTTTCTTTTAATCCGTTAAGTTTTGATTGCGTACAAGGATTCTTTTTTTAAAATAAAACCTTTCCGTGTACAGCTGAAAAAAATATCACTTTTCTCCTTCAAGACCATTTGCGTAAATTAGTTCACGGTGTACTAGCGAAAACACCTTTTTTTTCTTTGAGTTTGAGATTATTGGTATTTTGCTTTCAAGTATCCAGTGTTCGAATATCTTGTTCGACAATTTTGTAGTTACTTTGTTTTTCTTTTTTTTTCGACAGTGATAACTTTCCGCGTAAATTATTTTTCGAATACTGTTGCTGTGTCTAATAGTGAATTCCCGAGTAAATCTTTTTCAAAATCCTCGATGTTACTGTTGTGTTCAACAGTAGATTTTTTTTTCTTCGAGTACGTTTTTTCTTTCTTTCTCGAGTAAGTATTTTTCGTACACCACTGTTGAGTTTAGTAGTGGATTTTCCCGCGTAAGTCTTTTTTTCGAATTCTTGATGCCACTGTTGTGTTTAATAGTGGATTTTATCCTGTGTAAGTCTTTTTTCCAATTCTCGTCGCCACTATTGTGTCTGCACAAATAATTAACAAGAACACGGAAAGTAAAGGTATAAGAATAATATATTAGGCAGAAAAGTTATATACATATTTACATGTCTTCAGATATACTTCAGTTGGAGATATTCCGGCGGATGGCGTTTTGCATGTCTTACTGAAGGCAACATAGGCGTCTTGCCTATTTGGCGGTCGTTGCAGAACTCTCTTGGTATTGGTGATTGATACCTTTATATATCTCACTCACCCACCTATTTTAATTAGTGGGCGTCTCCATAACACACACACACACACACACACACACACACACACACGCGCACACACACACACACACACACACACACACACACACACACACACACACACACACACGCACGCACACACACACACACACACACACACACACACACACACACATATATATATTATATTAAAAAAAAACAAAAAAAATCAAAACAATACGTATGCCGCTCCCCATGTGGGGGTACCAAGTTGATTAAAGGGAAAATTATTCCCAACTCGCATTTAGGTAAAAATGAACTTTCGTAAATATTTGAATTCATTGAAAACGCATCGCAAAGACAAAAAGAAATAACCCCCTCTCTCTCTCTCTCTCTCTCTCTGTGTATATATATATATATATATTTATGTACGTATACATACATATAATATACCATATATATATATATAAATATTTATAGATGATACTATCTATCTCTCTCTCTTTCTCTCTCTCTCTCTCTCTCTCTCTCTCTCTCTCTCTCTCTATATATATATATATATATATATATATATATATATATTAGGTGTGTATGTGTACAATTATGAAGAAGATAAGCATCAAATGTTTTTGCAAAGTGCAATAAAAATTGTAAGGCACGTGACGGGCGGAAACGCCTCATCATCCAGCCAGCCGCCCTCAGTAGTTTGTCTTGTTCTTGTTCTTCTCTTTCTTCTTCTTCTTCTTCTTCTTCTTCTTCTTCTCTCTCTTTCTTTGTCTATATAGAGAGAGATAGAGAAGAGAAAAAGACTGAAAGAGAGAGAGAGACAAACTAATAGATAGATCGATAGAGAGACAGAAAGAGAGTAAGATAGAGAAAGAGAGAGAGAGAGAGAGAGAGAGAGAGAGAGAGAGAGAGAGAGAGAGAGAGAGAGGGAGAGAGAATTTTGATGGGCACTCGCGTCTGCCGCCGTGTCTTATCAGGATGGAGACGGGGCGGTAGTGTACGGTTGGGGGAAACGGAACGAATAACGTTATCTTGATGGCGGCGGCATAGCTTTGAGCAAAGAAATAATATAAAGGAGAAAAAAAGGAGAAAAAATGGAGAAAAAGAAAGAACTTCATTTTATATAATAAATGAATAAAGTCGAGTAGTCCAGGTATTATTATTATTATTATTATTATTATTATTATTATTATTATTATTATTATTATTATTAATATGAGCACTTGTCCGTGTGTATGTACATGTCCAACTAAAACCTTAAAATCCGTATAATAAGATTAAAATAATAAAATAGATTAAGTAAAATAATTAATAAAAACACAGTTAAACTTTAATAATCAATGGCTGCCAATCTTGGTAATATCATAACAGGTTCTAATAATGGTAAAATAAACCAAATAAGAATAGGATTGGATCAGGTGTGCTAAATTTGTTGAACTGTTGAATACCTAACGAATGTCCATTGGAAGGCAATTGCTAAATTTCTGAATTTATGTTCGATTATGAAAACTTATAATCATGAAGCTTAAATAGCTGAGCCAATTAATTTTGACTTTTATTTTAATAGTATATATATACATTACCGGAATTTTAGTATATTGAAATTAAAATATTAATATGATACATACATGATGATTGCAACGTCTTGTCAGACGAGTGCAACTCCCTCAGACACTTAAAGTCAATGAGCCCCAAAATTACTTTTTAGTCCTACCGGTGAATTCACACGCTCAAACAGGCATGACACTGAAGACGACCATTAAGATCAATTATTACATGCTTCCAGCATTTAAAGCCTCCACGCATCACAACTTTTCCATTGCCACAGGACCATTTTCTAGACAAATGCCTGAGGGAGTATCTATACACAGATGATGTTACAGAGTAGGACAGTTAAGTCTGTCTCTCGGTTCAAAATGTTGAGATCCAGCAACAAGCAAGAGCAAAATAGCCAGCAACAAATTAAACTGCAGACCAGTTAATATGGGTACTGGTGTCCCGCTTTATGATTTTTTAAATCAAAGATTTGCTTCTCCTAGAAAGGTTGCCTTCACCACGGCTTACGGGAGCCCTATCCATCCCAACACACATACATACACACACAAACACACACGGTGCTAGTTGGCCGTTGACCTCGAAAAAGGGCTCATTCGCCCTTTGGAAGATCTTGTTTTTAATCCTTCAGGGAGACTAGCCACCCTCCTCACCAGACAAGTCTGGTGGGAGAACCAGTTTAGTCGGCGGTGACCCGATCATGAGGCAGGTAGTACTGGGTTACATGGTACCAGTAGCATATGACATGACCTGACATACATACATACATGCATACATAATACATACATGATGATTGCAACGTCTTGTCAGACGAGTGCCACTCCCTCAGACATTTAAAATCCATGATTCCAAATTTCTGAGGGAGTACCTATACAAATATGATATTACAGAGTCTTAGCTTTTTACGACAGCTAAGTCTCTCTCTCGGTTCAAAATGTTGAGATCCAGCAACAAGCAAGAGCAAGATAGCCAGCAGCAAATTAAACTGCAGACCAGCTTAATGCGGGTACTGGTCTTCCGCTTTATGGTTTTTTAAATTAGAGATTTGCTTCTCCTAGAAAGGTTGCCTTCACCACGGCTTACGGGAGCCCTCTCTACCCCAATACACACACACACACACACACACACACACACACACACACACACACACACACACACACACACACACACACACACACAAATATACACGGTTCTAGTTGGCCGTTGACCCAGAAAAAGAGTTCATTCGCCCTTTAACATTTACATACATAAAATAAAGATATATCGAGGGGGAACTAGAGGTTTTTAAGGACAGACACCGAAACCATGTTCCATCATTTAAAATTGAACCACAGAATGAACCAAATCGGGATGAGGATAAGGATAGAAATAAGGACAGGACAAAAATAATTCTTTAAAAAGAGAAAAGGAACACAACTGCATTAGGTGATTGGGTTAAAGAACTACGGAAGAATAGAAAGGAATATGAATTAAAATAGTCAATAAGAGATAAAGCTAGAAAATATAAACCGAGAAATCAAAAAGATGTAATCAATTAATCTATATATCTATAAAAGTGAACGTGTCTGTCTGTCTGTCTGTGTGTCTGTGTGTCTGTCTGTCTGTGTACATTTCCCTAGGCAATAACTCTGTCAATTTTTAGTCTATAGACTCGAAATTTGAAATACCGGGTACTGAGATTTGGGAAAATCGATGTGACGGGTGTCAGCCAGAAATTTGGCTGTTAAGGGGTCAAATTTCAACGATTTGACCTTTAAGAACTCTACCAAATTCCTCCGACAATTTTTGGGTCTAGACACTTGAAATTTTAGATATAGGTTCCTTGAACATTGGTCTAACTTAATAAAGTGATTTGAGCCCGAAACAATAAATTTTAAGGGGTCATAATAGGGGTCAAAGTTTAAAAAAATTAACCATTTTTTTTGTTTTTTTGCTGTTTTTGCACAGCATACACCTCCAAACACCCGAGCAACGCCGGGCACCCCTGCTAGTAAATAATAAACTCAAAATATAAAAATGCGAATGCCTTGAATTTAAATAAATTGATAAATAGGTAAAAATTAATAAAACACACTCATCTCCCTTGGAACGTAAAAATATCACGAATGATAACGAAGAATCAAAAATCGAAAACATTAAAATAAAATAATTAGATACCGTTCCTTCTTAAGAAATAAAGTGTCAAACAAAAAATTATTATTAGATCATAAAATGTAAACAAGTTGGATACGAAACTATCGTAAATGAAGAAGGAAATAATGGAACATCTCAGTAGAAACTAGAACGTGAAAGTGCTATTTAGTATTTGGGAAATAAATCAAATCAATTAATAAATTGGGGAATTAAATTATTAAATTAAAAAAAAAATAGAAAGAAGATTACTTTAATGTGGTTTGAGTTGTCCCCCTTTGCAAATTGGCTGTTTGGAGAAATGGAAAACTAGATGGCTCTGTGTGGTTTGAGTTGTCCCCCTTTGCAAATTGGCTGTTTGGAGAAAGGGAAAACTAGATGGCTCTGGTTGATAGTCAATTTGCATAAGTGGAGAAATGGGCAGCATATAAACGGTACTTTGCTTTTTTTTTTAAAAGCAGGGTGAAGAGCGCAGAGAGTGAAACGACGGTTGGAAGAAGTGACGGCGAATTCTTTTTGTGACGGTGAATTATTTTTGGACGTTGAAGAGCTCGACCTTTTGGAAGGAACAGCTGTGTCTTATATATATTTTTTAAATTTCTTTTTTTTTTCTACTTCACTACATTTAATATGAAAATAGGTGATTGGTTAAAATATTTAAAAAGTAAAAATACGAAATTACTAAATTCAAATCGTATCGATAAATAAAATCTAAAGAAAAAGAGTCGGGTGGAGGTACCGACAACTAACAGAGATAAGGAATGTATTCATATATGTATAAATAGTGTATTTTACCGCTGAAGAGTAACTGCTATGGAATTTTATTGAATGATATAATATTTAAACTGTCCAAATGGTTATGAAACAATTGTAACGCATAAGGAAATACACAGTAGGATGGTCTCATTTCATATCTTGATTTTTGCAAAGATAATATACGCGTGTTCGAAATTTTGGTTAAATGTATATATATATATATATATATATATATATATATATATATATATATATATGACAAAAGTCTATATTCCAAGTTATAATATTGATCACCCCACAATCTATTCCTTTAAGTACGTTGACATTTGTTTTTTTAACCTGTAAATTTAGCTCCTAAGGAGTCCAAAATTAAAAAAAAAAACTGTTGATATTGGCAGGAGTAAATCGACTAACTCCTGAGCACACGTAAAAAAAAACATTAGCTTGAAGTCGCTTAAATTTTTGCATTTTCTTATCTATCTCAGATGGTAACGACAAAAAGCTAAAGTCAGAATACAGTGAAAACAAACTGTAGTAGCTGAAAATCAATAAATATTTATCGATTTATAATTACTATCAGCAATGGAAAATTAAGTTTAAAAAATGCAATCAAATGAATCGGGGGTTTTATAACATCTGAAAAAGGAGCGCACTTTTTTCCCGATATTGATAACCCCTCAAATTCCGAGTTTTCCGATTCCGAATTCTGGTTAATCGTACCAAAGCTATTATATATTTGTCTCGTCACAAAAAAATAGAGAGCAAAATACTAACGGCGCAAACCACTTTCAGTGTTTATAGAAAGCAGGGAAGCAAATAATAAGTTCGAGAAAATCATTCGAGGTGCTTCTATATTTAAATAACGAAAAAAAATCTTGAATTTCAAGTAAAACAAATGGCATCGTCGTAATTGCCATGTCGCAAATAGTAACATATTTAAAAAGTACGAAAAACGATAAAGTAGAAAATTAATTCATCATGAAAAACATTTGTAACATCTAGCGATTTGGTTTCAAAATCTTCCGATTCGAATTAGAGAGTTAAGGGGAGGTAATTAAGTTTTTAAATTCTCGGAAATCTAATGTCAGATTTCAATCAGTTATTTTTTTACTTTAAAAATTTAAACAGTTAAAAAATTATTATTATATATATATATGCTTATTTTGTTTTTTTTTTACTCAATTCTGTTTGCTATACACAGTGTTTCACCTGGTTTACTCCCCCTTGTTATTTCACGTAACCCAATATATCCGCCTCAGCAAGTAACCTTATGGAAGTATTTTTACCCTTACCGGAACTGTTTTTCACGATTAATTTATTTCCTACCTTATTGTTTTCCGTAATTTTGGCACTATTTGTTTTATTTGAAATTCAATATTTCTTCTCGCTATTCAAATATAGAAGCACCCCATTCAGTATATTTCAATAATGAGACGTTTTCCTTTCTTTCATTTTTTTCTTTATATAGCGATCGATGTTTTCTTTTTCTATATTTTTTACACCTTCCAGTTTAAGACGTTTTCTTTTTTTTTGTCTTCACAGTTTGAGACGTTATGTTATATTAATATAGCTATTAGTGTTAACACTAGTGGAGCATAATTATCTTCGCCATTATTGACGGAGACTGGTTGCACTTTATGCTTAATATTGCCTGTTGCGGTGGCACACATTCATTTGCATATGGGGATAGTAATTACACATAAATAGGAAGACTCAGTTAGTCTGAGTGTGTGTTCACCAGAAGCCACCGAAGGCCGCCGAGAGCAGATATGTTTCTCCAGCAAAGACTCTCTTATTTGACACCATCATGTAAATATCCTGTAAATATACTTTTTCCTAATACACTTCTTATTTGATCTACCTTTGTTTGTTGAGCCGTCATTTGTATTGCTTTCTACGTTACTTGTTTCAACCTGCAAACTTAACACTGCTATAGCCAGATATGCTTTAGCTAAACATGTGTAAAGTTATTGTATACATTCTCTTGAACGAGTATGTTGGTTAAGTGGTAAACGACACGGACTGACGACCTGAGTGCGCGAAGTTGGAATCCAGTTCGTTCTCCAGAAACGATGGTTTACTATATAAATAAAACAGTAGCTGTGTGTATGTGTGTATCTTTAAATATTAAACCGATAAACTCTTAAACTATGCGACTCATAATACCACAGACAGGAATCATTAGACCGAAAAATTTAAAACTTCAAGTATAAGGATTTCATCATCCACTATATAATAAAGAACAATGTGTACTTTATCTATATAAATTGATTCGTCCAATCCAAGTTTTGACATTTCGCGATACTCCTTTATTTAATATATGGAGATCGAGTTCTCCACACAAGCGAACACACAAACATACAAGCAAACAAGGATCGATCTTTTAAAGAAATCAAAAGGGAATACGATTCCATCCCAAGCATTTATTAAAGTAATTGTCTTGTTCTGTGTTATTAGTCTCGTTTAAGTTTCTTTGTCCAATTGTTCTTTGTTCAATATAGCTTTTAGTGCAACAAAATGTATAAAATTTGTTTGGCCCATTTTTTTTTGTTCACGAGTATATATATATATATATATATATATATATATATATATATATATATATATATATATATATATATAGTCACGCAAACGTATTGGATACACTACATTTTTCTTCATAACTCTAATTAGGGTTCAAAACTTTACCTAAAATTTGGTCAGTATCTTCGTATTACTATTCTAACTTCTATTTGGGGTAGTAATTACAAACAATAAGAAAACAATAATGAACTTCGATTATGCAGAACGATCTGAAATGATAATCGAATGAAGCGGAGAATGCTGAAAGTTTTGAGAAACTTGCTTTCATTCGGACACTTTTTTTTATCGTGTTCTAAATAAATAAACTGACAGCACCCATTTTCACTTACGCCGCAATCCGCACCACCTCGTAACTTCACTGTGTTCAATCAGCTTCCAATTATACATGGCCCAAGTGCACATCTCGCTTTCTTCAAACCACACTTTTCCGTTCTTAAAACGGCTTGCTTTTATGCAGCCCGAGATAGTCTTATTTGCATACGATCGGCAGGAATTCGTGTTAGTTCGCGCGCCCGTTGCGGGTAAAATCATTTTGTTTTTTTTTCCTCTATTATTAAGCAGCTGAACCCTACAAGATGTGCAGACGCACAGGCGTTTTTGAGGCAAGTAATTATCACAATTTTCTCTACAGTTATTGTCGGTGAGCAGTCACTGATTATGTATATTTCATGTTTAAACGCTTAGTGGATAAATAATAAACACAATGTATATTCCCTATTAAACTCACTAACCGTTTGCAAAATGGCGTCCAATTTATCCGATTTGTGTATCGCTGGTGATACTGTTAATTTGATGCTTATCGATAAGGCGACACTTTTCGTAGAATTAATCGACGATAAGAGTTCGGCTTGAATTACCCGCGAAAAGGATGATCTAACGTTACAAACACTTAACTAAAATCTGACGGATTTGAAACAAGCAGGGATCAGCAATGGACGTATTAAAACATTAAACCGATAAGATTAGAGGAAAAAGAACAACAAAAACAAACAAAACAAAACAAAATAAATAAAACAACAACGGTCCCCCATTCGTACAGAAATTGATCGTTCAATCTGAGCCACAAGAGACGAGATATAGTAATCTCTGATAATTACGAAAACGAGCCAAGTCACGGCCGACATAAATATAGTAGGCCTCTCCACTAAAAGTTATGTGATCTGCCAACGTCACAGGTGTAGTCTTAACATCACGAACCCATGGTACTGACTGTTACAAAAAAAAAGCAAAAACAAAAAAAAACGTTATTTTTTTACTATTACATTAAACCGTTATTTTTTGCTGCGGGATTCATAAAATTGGACTGTATTTTATTTTCTGAAAGATAACAAAAAATATTTAACATTTAGACACTCGCAATGAGAAGGAAGTATTTTTTTTGCTGGGACAATACTGTGGAGTGTTATATTTGGTCAGTGTATTTCATTATTAATTCAAACGTGATTTTAATGTTAAGTTTAAAATGCACTCGTTTTCAAATGATTTTTAAATGAGTTTTTATTTACAATCCTTTTCTTTGATAATACAGCATACAATACATACATAATTAAATTAATTATCTTCCACCTGCATATTTTACCACATACAATATTTAATTAATTATCTTTTACCTGCATATTTTACCACATACAATATTTAATTAATCATCTTTTACCTGCATATTTTACCACATACAATATTTATTTAATTATCTTTTACCTGCATATTTTACCACATACAATATTTAATTAATTATCTTTTACCTGCATATTTTACAGCATACAATATTTAATTACTTATCTTTTACCTGCATATTTTACCACATACAATATTTAATTAATTATCTTTTACCTGCATATTTTACCACATGCAATATTTAATTAATTATCTTTTACCTGCATATTTTACAGCATACAATATTTAATTAATTATCTTTTACCTGCATATTTTACCACATACAATATTTAATTAATTATCTTTTACCTGCATATTTTACCACATGCAATATTTAATTAATTATCTTTTACCTGCATATTTTACAGCATACAATATTTAATTAATTATCTTTTACCTGCATATTTTACCACATGCAATATTTAATTAATTATCTTTTACCTGCATATTTTACAGCATACAATATTTAATTAATTATCTTTTACCTGCATATTTTACCACATGCAATATTTAATTAATTATCTTTTACCTGCATATTTTACCACATACAATATTTAATTAATTATCTTTTACCTGCATATTTTACCACATATAATATTTAATTAATTATCTTTTACCTGCATATTTTACCACATACAATATTTAATTAATTATCTTTTACCGTAATATTTTACAGCATACAATATTTAATGAATTATCTTTTACCTGCATATTTTACAGCATACAATATTTAATTAATTATCTTTTACCTGCATATTTTACAGCATACAATATTTAATTAATTATCTTTTACCGGCATATTTTACCACATACAATATTTAATTAATTATCTTTTACCTGCATATTTTACCACATACAATATTTAATTAATTATCTTTTACCTGCATATTTTACAGCATACAATATTTAATTAATTATCTTTTACCTGCATATTTTACAGCATACAATATTTAATTAATTATCTTTTACCTGCATATTTTACAGCATACAATATTTAATTAATTATCTTTTACCTGCATATTTTACCACATACAATATTTAATTAATTATCTTTTACCTGCATATTTTACCACATACAATATTTAATTAATTATCTTTTACCTGCATATTTTACAACATACAATATTTAATTAATTATCTTTTACCTGCATATTTTACCACATACAATATTTAATTAATTATCTTTTACCTGCATATTTTACAGCATCCAATATTTAATTAATTATCTTTTACCTGCATATTTTACCACATACAATATTTAATTAATTATCTTTTACCTGCATATTTTACAACATACAATATTTAATTAATTATCTTTTACCTGCATATTTTACCACATACAATATTTAATTAATCATCTTTTACCTGTATATTTTACCACATACAATGTTTAATTAATTATTTTTTACCTGCATATTTTACAGCATACAATATTTAATTAATTATCTTTGACCTGCATATCTTACCACATACAATGTTTAATTAATTATCTTTTACCTGCATATTTTACAGCATACAATATTTAATTAATTATCTTTTACCTGCATATTTTACCACATAAAATATTTAATTAATTATCTTTTACCTGCATATTTTACCACATACAATATTTAATTAATTACATTTTACCTTCATATTTTACAGCATACAATATTTAATTAATTATCTTTTACCTGCATATTTTACCACATACAATATTTAATTAATTATCTTTTACCTGCATATTTTACAGCATGCATATTTAATTAATTATCTTTTACCTGCATATTTTACCACATACAATATTTAATTAATTATCTTTTACCTGCATATTTTACAACATACAATATTTAGTTAATTATCTTTTACCTGCATATTTTACAGCATGCAATATTTAATTAATTATCTTTTACCTGCATATTTTACCACATACAATATTTAATTAATAATCTTTTACCTGCATATTTTACCACATACAATATTTAATTAATTATCTTTTACCTGCATATTTTACCACATACAATATTTAATTAATTATCTTTTACCTGCATATTTTACAGCATACAATATTTAATTAATTATCTTTTACCTGCATATTTTACAGCATACAATATTTAATTAATTATCTTTTACCTGCATATTTTACAGCATACAATATTTAATTAATTATCTTTTACCGGCATATTTTATAGCATACAATATTTAATTAATTATCTTTTACCTGCATATTTTACCACATACAATATTTAATTAATTATCTTTTACCTGCATATTTTACAGCATACAATATTTAATTAATTATCTTTTAGCTGCATATTTTACAGCATACAATATTTAATTAATTATCTTTTACCTGCATATTTTACAGCATACAATATTTAATTAATTATCTTTTACCTACATATTTTACAGCATACAATATTTAATTAATTATCTTTTACCTGCATATTTTACCACATACAATATTTAATTAATTATCTTTTACCTGCATATTTTACAACATACAATATTTAATTAATTATCTTTTACCTGCATATTTTACCACATACAATATTTAATTAATTATCTTTTACCTGCATATTTTACAACATATAATATTTAATTAATTATCTTTTACCTGCATATTTTACCACATACAATATTTAATTAATCATCTTTTACCTGCATATTTTACCACATACAATGTTTAATTCATTATTTTTTACCTGCATATTTTACAGCATACAATATTTAATTAATTATCTATTTCCTGCATATTTTACAGCATACAATATTTAATTAATTATCTTTTACCTGCATATTTTACCACATACAATGTTTAATTAATTATCTTTTACCTGAATATTTTACCACATACAATATTTAATTAATTATCTTTTACCTGCATATTTTACAACATACAATATTTAATTAATTATCTTTTACCTGCATATTTTACATCATACAATATTTAATTAATTATCTTTTACCTGCATATTTTACCACATACAATATTTAATTAATTATCTTTTACCTGCATATTTTACAACATACAATATTTAATTAATTATCTTTTACCTGCATATTTTACAGCATACAATATTTAATTAATTATCTTTTACCTGCATATTTTACAGCATACAATATTTAATTAATTGTTTTTTACCTTCATATTTTACAGCATACAATATTTAATTAATTATCTTTTACCTGCATATTTTACCACATACAATATTTAATTAATTATTTTTTACCTGCATATTTTACAGCATACAATATTTAATTAATTATCTTTTACCTGCATATTTTACAGCATACAATATTTAATTAATTATCTTTTACCTGCATATTTTACAGCATACACTATTTAATTAATTATCTTTTACCTGCATATTTTACAGCATACAATATTTAATTAATTATCTTTTACCTGCATATTTTACAGCATACAATATTTAATTAATTATTTTTTACCTGCATATTTTACAGCATACAATATTTAATTAATTATCTTTTACCTGCATATTTTACAGCATACAATATTTAATTAATTATCTTTTACCTGCATATTTTACAGCATACACTATTTAATTAATTATCTTTTACCTGCATATTTTACAGCATACAATATTTAATTAATTATCTTTTACCTGCATATTTTACAGCATACAATATTTATTTAATTATTTTTTACCTGCATATTTTACCACATACAATATTTAATTAATTATCTTTTACCTGCATATTTTACCACATACAATATTTAATTAATTATCTTTTACCTGCATATTTTACAACATACAATATTTAATTAATTATCTTTTACCTGCATATTTTACCACATACAATATTTAATTAATTATCTTTTACCTGCATATTTTACAGCATCCAATATTTAATTAATTATCTTTTACCTGCATATTTTACCACATACAATATTTAATTAATTATCTTTTACCTGCATATTTTACAACATACAATATTTAATTAATTATCTTTTACCTGCATATTTTACCACATACAATATTTAATTAATCATCTTTTACCTGCATATTTTACCACATACAATGTTTAATTAATTATTTTTTACCTGCATATTTTACAGCATACAATATTTAATTAATTATCTTTGACCTGCATATTTTACCACATACAATGTTTAATTAATTATCTTTTACCTGCATATTTTACAGCATACAATATTTAATTAATTATCTTTTACCTGCATATTTTACCACATAAAATATTTAATTAATTATCTTTTACCTGCATATTTTACCACATACAATATTTAATTAATTACATTTTACCTGCATATTTTACAGCATACAATATTTAATTAATTATCTTTTACCTGCATATTTTACCACATACAATATTTAATTAATTATCTTTTACCTGCATATTTTACAGCATGCATATTTAATTAATTATCTTTTACCTGCATATTTTACCACATACAATATTTAATTAATTATCTTTTACCTGCATATTTTACAACATACAATATTTAGTTAATTATCTTTTACCTGCATATTTTACAGCATGCAATATTTAATTAATTATCTTTTACCTGCATATTTTACCACATACAATATTTAATTAATAATCTTTTACCTGCATATTTTACCACATACAATATTTAATTAATTATCTTTTACCTGCATATTTTACCACATACAATATTTAATTAATTATCTTTTACCTGCATATTTTACAGCATACAATATTTAATTAATTATCTTTTACCTGCATATTTTACAGCATACAATATTTAATTAATTATCTTTTACCTGCATATTTTACAGCATACAATATTTAATTAATTATCTTTTACCGGCATATTTTACAGCATACAATATTTAATTAATTATTTTTTACCAGCATATTTTACCACATACAATATTTAATTAATTATCTTTTACCTGCATATTTTACAGCATACAATATTTAATTAATTATCTTTTAGCTGCATATTTTACAGCATACAATATTTAATTAATTATCTTTTACCTGCATATTTTACAGCATACAATATTTAATTAATTATCTTTTACCTACATATTTTACAGCATACAATATTTAATTAATTATCTTTTACCTGCATATTTTACCACATACAATATTTAATTAATTATCTTTTACCTGCATATTTTACAACATACAATATTTAATTAATTATATTTTACCTGCATATTTTACCACATACAATATTTAATTAATTATCTTTTACCTGCATATTTTACAGCATACAATATTTAATTAATTATCTTTTACCTGCATATTTTACCACATACAATATTTAATTAATTATCTTTTACCTGCATATTTTACAACATACAATATTTAATTAATTATCTTTTACCTGCATATTTTACCACATACAATATTTAATTAATCATCTTTTACCTGCATATTTTACCACATACAATGTTTAATTCATTATTTTTTACCTGCATATTTTACAGCATACAATATTTAATTAATTATCTTTTACCTGCATATTTTACCACATACAATGTTTAATTAATAATCTTTTACCTGCATATTTTACAGCATACAATATTTAATTAATTATCTTTTACCTGCATATTTTACCACATAAAATATTTAATTAATTATCTTTTACCTGCATATTTTACCACATACAATATTTAATTAATTATCTTTTACTTGCATATTTTACAGCATACAATATTTAATTAATTATCTTTTACCTGCATATTTTACCACATACAATATTTAATTAATTATCTTTTACCTGCATATTTTACAGCATGCATATTTAATTAATTATCTTTTACCTGCATATTTTACCACATACAATATTTAATTAATTATCTTTTACCTGCATATTTTACCACATACAATATTTAATTAATTATCTTTTACCTGCATATTTTACAGCATACAATATTTAATTAATTATCTTTTACCTGCATATTTTACAGCATACAATATTTAATTAATTATCTTTTACCTGCATATTTTACAGCATACAATATTTAATTAATTATCTATTTCCTGCATATTTTACAGCATACAATATTTAATTAATTATCTTTTACCTGCATATTTTACAACATACAATGTTTAATTAATTATCTTTTACCTGCATATTTTACCACATACAATATTTAATTAATTATCTTTCACCTGCATATTTTACAACATACAATATTTAATTAATTATCTTTTACCTGCATATTTTACAGCATACAATATTTAATTAATTATCTTTTACCTGCATATTTTACCACATACAATATTTAATTAATTATCTTTTACCTGCATATTTTACAACATACAATATTTAATTAATTATCTTTTACCTGCATATTTTACAGCATACAATATTTAATTATCTTTTACCTGCATATTTTACAGCATACAATATTTAATTAATTGTCTTTTACCTTCATATTTTACAGCATACAATATTTAATTAATTATCTTTTACCTGCATATTTTACCACATACAATATTTAATTAATTATTTTTTACCTGCATATTTTACAGCATACAATATTTAATTAATTATCTTTTACTTGCATATTTTACAGCATACAATATTTAATTAATTATCTTTTACCTGCATATTTTACAGCATACACTATTTAATTAATTATCTTTTACCTGCATATTTTACAGCATACAATATTTAATTAATTATCTTTTACCTGCATATTTTACAGCATACAATATTTAATTAATTATTTTTTACCTGCATATTTTACAGCATACAATATTTAATTAATTATCTTTTACCTGCATATTTTACAGCATACAATATTTAATTAATTATCTTTTACCTGCATATTTTACAGCATACACTATTTAATTAATTATCTTTTACCTGCATATTTTACAGCATACAATATTTAATTAATTATCTTTTACCTGCATATTTTACAGCATACAATATTTAATTAATTATCTTTTAACTTCATTATTTTCTGATAAGGACCTAAACACGTTAATATTTGGTTGGAACGTTAAAAATTAATTTTTATTTTAGCTTTTAAAACTAAGCAGATACTTTTTACATTAGATTTATTCCGTCGGTTTTTTAGTCTAATATATAAACGGCTATATGTCTGTCTGTCTGTCTCCATATTTTCAAACTCTATCTCCTCTGAAACTAAAAGTAGCAGAGCAGAGCTAGGTGCCTCAAATAATTGGATTTTTACGGGCCCTTCTCATAGGGGTCTTTAGCCAGTTAAAATTGTTTTTAAGGGGCAAAAATTGGGCAAAAATAAAAAAAATCGTTAAACATTTTGTACATTCATCTTAGTTTATTTGTAATTTTTAATTTTTATCGGTTTATATGCCTATTACGCTGGTATAGTAGTAACGTCACCAGCTTTGAATTCTACAGTTTCGGTTTCGATTCTAACTGATGGCACCTAAATACGTTTTTTTTTTTTTTGCTTTTGAAATCATGACTATAATAATAAATACGAAATCTGAACAAATTAAAATATCATATTTAAGCGTATTTTACGCTCGGAAAAAACCGAGCGCCCCAACTCCCGCTAGTAATATATAAAACTTGGATTTTGGATAGTGCTGTAGTTTTCGATATCGGGAGTGAAACGTTTAGTTTTCACCGTAAGTGTTTTAGCTTTTTCAAGTTTTTTTTTTCTTTTAAAAGAAAAGAAACGTGTGACATTCGGATATGTTCTGGTGTTATTTTTACTTTACGATATTATATTTTTGACTTTGGAAACCATCATCTTAAAAAAATATTTCCGTTTTGGACATCACTAGCTAGTTTATGAACTTGTGCGGATAAACTATGTTTAATAATTAGGAGCCGCCTAGCTTTTTTTTTTTTTTTTTTTTTTTTTTTGCTTGCATGATGAAAGAAAGTAAGCCCAGTATGCAGATACCGGTGAAGAAGTGTGCTGATCAAGGACGATCGAATGTGACCACCACCCGCCAATATTTTTCAACCTAGCAACGCCGGGTATATACAACTATTTATTTGTAGAGGACGGGGGCGCCTTTTGACTTGTAGTTGGCGAACTCATCCTCTATTGTTAAGTATGAGATTAAAGGAAAGTCGCATAGTCTCCTTGCCATAATATGAAGACACGAACTATGCCGATATATAATTACAACCAAAGTAAATTTATTTACATCATATGTACAAGTATTAAGTTTGAAAAGCTTATAGTTCCCTAACTATTGTCTATGAACAATGTTAATTACGTTTTAGCTTCAAGAGTTCTTGATGAGAGGTTGAACGTCGGTTTGACTGTTTGCCAAAATCGGGAAGTGTTTTTCGTCACATCCGCATTTGTTTCGAGGTCCAGGGAAAAGAGAATGAATGATACAAACCGGAAGTGAATGTGGCTGTATTGCTCCCTTGTGACAAAGAACGATTTTACAAGAGTTAAAGGGCGATAATCGTGTTTGCCTTAAGGTCATCCGTTTGTGTTTGTGTTCGCTTGTGTGGAGAACTCGATCCCCATATATTACATAAAGGAGTATCGCGAAATGCCAAAACTTGGATTGGACGTGTATTAATTTGATTAGTTGATTAATTTCTGTGCATGTCGTATCTAGAAGAGAAATGAAATAGCAACAAAAGGTTATTATAGGTTCTTTTCTGCGACCAAGCATCCGACTAAATAACATTGGTGATGATATGAATGAATTGAACTTCGGAAACTTTGATTTGTCTATATTTTTTGCAATTATTTTCCTTCTTAATACAACAAATAAATCTGAACTTTTATTTTTAATAGTACATTTTCTTATAAAAACATAGTTATTTTTAATTGTATATTTATTTATAAAAGTATAGTTATTTTTAATTGTACATTTTCTTATAAAGGCATAGTTATTTTTAATTGTATATTTACTAATAAGGATTGTTATATTCTGACTTTTGGTACTAGTTTTTATATTTGTGCTATAAGGTATTGAGATACAATACTGGATAATGTCGGTAACAATAACAAATTTAGCAAGAAAGACAAGGTAATTAGTTAAATATTTATTGAAGAACAAATGAATGAAAATGGCTTTTCCTGATAGGAAGTTTCCGAGTAGATGAAAATAACAAAGTCCTTGTCATTAAAGTTTGTTATAGTGAATATAATTAGACATGTCTATTATTGACAATAAGTTTTCGAGAAGAAAAGAAATAAGAACATTATTAAACTTATTAAAAGTATGAATAATTTGAATTGTCTCTTGTTATTAAGTTTTTTTTGTTGTCGACGGTGAGCGAATGGCTTCTGCTACTTTAAGAAAGAAAGGTCGAAGACGTTCGACTTATTCATTGTTGCAGCTGTTAGAGACAGAAAGAGTTGTCACCTCCGCTACCACTGCTACTGAAATGACGTTGCGAGCGTTTATATGTCGTGCACGGACGTAGTTGTAGGTATATTCTTAGATGTAAAAAAATGGGAACTTTATATGCTAGTGTCTTATAGATACGGTTAACCTTGTTGTAGGGGATGTTGGTTTCCCTGATTCCACGTTTGTTTTATTTCTATTTAAACCAGGTGTGGTCATCAACTTCAAAAAAACAAAAACAAAACAAAACAAAGAAACAAACAAAAATAAAGAAAAGATCTGAACGAATCAGATCACGCGTAAGAGAAAGCGTGTATTTTAAATAATCAAGCAGTCTTATTGGTGAAGATATGCATAAATTGAACTTTGGAATATTTGATCTATGTTTTTATTTTCGATCATAAAATAACATGAAATGCAAGAATAATTTGTGTTGCTTACATTTTTCGAACTACTGTTCTCATTTTGAGTGCTATTCTCACAAAAGATCCGTGGCGTAACGGATAAACTACTTAGTGAAATTCAGTGCTAAGTGATATTCTTATGCAGGTTAAAGGTTCAATCCTCAGAGCGAACGATACTAAAGATTGTTACCTAGAACTGAATTTATTTAGTACTTTATCCATTACGCTATGGGTCTTGCGATACTAAAAATGCAGTTGCAAATTACGTATAAATATTGCCAGTTAATGACGGAACCAAGAGAACGCAACGCCTGTGGATTAAATAAATGGTTTCGTTCGAAATTTCGTGCAGATTCCTGAGTTCCAGAGTAAGATTCCCGAGTTCGACAGAAAAATTCCTAAGCTGGACAAGATACACCTGAAGAAATTCGGAGGTTACATCGAGCAAAACGTTGTAAGAATAACTCTCAAGATGAGATTAGTAGTCCGAATAATCAAAATGATAATAATTACGAATCCTCATCTAAAAAATTTAGAAGCAACAACTTGGACGTTGTTTCAACATCAGGCCGCAAAACATCACCTAAAAAGTATTAAATAGAAACTCTTATTATTTTTAAAACTCCACAGAGACACATATTCATGCACTATATTCTGCTTGTTCTTTACTTTGTTAGTTCATATGTTATGTTTTGTAAAAAAAAGGCAAAATACAATATTTGAATGTCAAACTGCGTCAACAAAGGCCAGATTCGATAAAATTGGCTCCAAAAAGGCCAATCCAGCAACCCTGGACAAAAATATGAAAGACGCCTCTATTTGGTGTAGCTTTGTTTTCAAATATCAGTAGTTATTTTGATCTCCTACGGTTCCTCACCGAAGAAAAAAGTCAGCGAAATATTACGTAAAAAAGGGAATACTAGAAAAAACCCAAAGCAGAGGCAAAAAGGAAAACTTTGTCTGCCAAGAAGTGCTGGACTAGAGGAGTAAATTAAAGATTGTCTTTTACAATGTGATTTTATTATTTGTATTGAACTATGTAGCACAATATTACTTTCTGGGTATTTATTGATTTATTTCATTTGGGTCAGTTCTATATTTAAAATAAAATTGGTACGTTTTTCATAGAAATGTTAATAAACTCATATGCTACCATCCCCGAAACTAATTTTCTATGCTGTTCAGAAAAAATATTTGTTGATTAAATATATTTATTATTCCATTTTCATTTTTTATATTTGGCATCAGGTCCTGGATATGACCTTAAACTATATCCGATGGTGAGGCTCCAGCTTACAGGCTTTGGGGAGTGTGGAGCCAGCCTTTAATTGCCATTGCTCTCAGGTCCACTCTGACCCGGAGTGGTAGTACTTGTTAGGGTCCCAACTATGAGTTTAATAGAAACCGACTTGAAAACAACAAATATATTCTATTAAAAAATTGTTCTTCAAAGTCTTTGGATTCGGCAATAAATAACCTGAAAAGGGTTGATATGCCGTAAAACAAAAACAACCAACCTATTTCACATCAACCTTTTGCTCAATCATGGCAGACAAGAACATATCTTTTTCCATGGATTTAATTAAGTGTTCAGTTGGAAATTCTGTAGAGGTTTCCAAATTTGTTATATTCGAAATAAAAATACACATACAACTGGTTGGAAGTTAAGTCAATCGAAACCCCATGAATGTAAAGAATAATACGATGTGATTTCAATAAGTTTCCCGGCTTTTTTTTTCATGCATTTAAAATTGTCGTAAACTCTTGAAATTTCATTATGTTATTGCTATACGTCTTATGAGATGACTGACCAATGTTTATGATTTCAGATTCAAAGGAACAGCCACAGCAAGAATTGGAATACACCCTACTAAAGACTGATGGTGAATTTCAAAAATGCAATCTGGACGTGGACACTTGAGAAGAACGATATGTAATAAAATCATGTTTTAAACTTGAAAAAAAAATCAAACAAAAGAACACAGAAACGTATTGGATACTTCAGACTGCTTTTGGACCATCGTACATGAATCTACCATCAGGTTTATAGTGACATAAGAAATTCAAAGAAGGCGCGGAGTCTATGAGGGATGATAAGAGGTGTGAGAGGAGTAAGGAAGTGAGAATACCAAAGTTGATTGGCCTAATAAAGAATTTCATGGATAAGAGCCGTCGTGTGTTTGTAGAAACAATAAGTGCAATGTTTGATGTCATGTGGGGACTATACACACAATCATTCGCGAGGAATTAAAAATGTGGAAAATTTCCGCGAAGCTTGTCCCAAGGTGGCAATCCACAAATCCATCTTTGTCACGCACTATTTGACCAAGATGCCACAAGGACAGTTCGTTACCCTGTCTATAGTCCAGACCTTGCTCCCGTGACTTTTAGTTATTCCTTAAGCTCAAGGAAAACCTTAGAAGCTGTCGCTATAGGATAATTGAGGAGATGATAGAGGCTACGACGAGGGTCATTGACACGCTCACACATGGGGCCTTCTAGAAGTTGTTTGAACGGTACAATTGCAGGGGAAGGAAATCACTTCGAAAGGTACTAGAGTTTGATGCGTGTATTAGAAATAAAAGTGTCCAGAGTAAAAAAAAAGTCAGGAAACTTATTGAACACACCTCGTGATTAAAAAAAAAAAATGTAAATTCTCATTTGAAAAAAAAAAAATGTAAATTCTCATTTGAAAAAAAAAAAAAATGTAAATTCTTATTTGAAAAAAAAAATGTAAATTCTCATTTAAAAAAAAATGTAAATTCTCATTTGAAAAAAAAATGTAAATTCTCATTTGAAAAAAAAAATGTAAATTCTCATTTGAAAAAAAAAAATGTAAATTCTCATTAAAAAAAAAATGTAAATTCTCATTTGAAAAAAAAAAATGTAAATTCTCATTTAAAAAAAAAAAAATCCGAAATGTACATATCTGTACTTCTAGAATATTGTTACACTGTAACTACTGACGCCTTTTAGCATTATGGACGACAAATCCTACCATATGCTGTGACGTATCATATTTAGTGTATGTGTAGAGGGTATTTGAAATTGAATATCGAATTCAAGTTCTGTTCGACAAAGTAGGACTCTTTTAAAATTGGATCACCTGATACCAACTGAAATCGAAAACGGACCGAACATCCCGTGACGGAAAAATCTCTCATATTTTCCTATTTTGGTTTCATCTAAGCCTCACTCCTGGACCCTATCCGTGTTAGAATGCTCCCAAACAAATTGATCATTTAAAAATTTTATCACCGGATGCCTCTTTATTTTGAAACCAGTCATAATTTCAAACAAATTTTAATATAAAAGTTAAACGAGAAATTTGTAAAACCTTTAAGTGTCGAATAGAATGGTAAAATCATTATTTATTTGTAAATCCGATATTTCGCTAACAAGTAGGCTTTTCAGGGTAGGAAGTCCGGTCCGTAAGTTTTCCTTCTTTCTTTTCTTCATTTTGCTGGTTCAGTGGAGGCAATAGCTCTCCTGCTCAGAGGCATTTCCTCCGCTATATAACCAAAATGAAGAAAAAAAACAAAAACAAACTTATGGACCAGATTTCCTACCCTGAAGAACGAATAAATAAATTAAAAAAATGATTTTATCATTATACTAGCAGGGGTGCCCGGCGTTGCTCGGGTGTTTGGAGGTGTATGCTGTGAAAAAAAAAGCAAAAAAACAAAAAAATGGTTAATTTTTTAAAACTTTGACCCCTATTATGACCCCTTAAAATTTATAGTTTCGGGCTCAAATCACTTTATTAAGTTAGATCCAGGTTCAAGGAACCTATATCTAAAATTTCAAGCGTCTAGACCCAAAATTGTCGGAGGAGTTTGGTAGAGTTCTTAAAGGTCAAATCGTTGAAATTTGACCCCTTAACAGCCAAATTTCTGGCTGACACCCGTCACATCGATTTTCCCAAATCTCAGTACCCGGTATTTCAAATTTCGATTCTATAGACTAAAAATTGACAGAGTTATTGCGTAGGGAAATGTACACAGAAAGACAGACAGACAGACAGACAGACAGACAGACAGACAGACAGACACGTTCACTTTTATAGATACATAGATTCGACACTAATATGTTTTACAAATTTCTCATCTAAATTTTATTTAAAAAAAAGTGTCCTCAAAAATGTATGTGACCATCTTCTCCTTTAAATTTTATTACATTTCATTAGCAGAATCACCCGGCGTTACCCGAGTGGAACGATTGTTGAACGTAACATCGTATAACTTAAAAGGCGTAGCTTTGTCGAAATATATCACCTTCAATTTTCGCCCTAGCCGTACTTTACCAACTCTAAGTTAATCTTTCTAAGCCTGTTTTCTCTTTTTTTCCTAGATTATTTCCCAATCTTAACAAAACCTAAAGATCTCTCTATTCCAACTCCCATTAAACATATATTGTGCATACAGTTGCGAGGGTTCATTTTCAGATTTTTAGGGAGTGTATAGTCACCACTGTGATTTTATACTATTAATTCCAGGTCCTATTGCTAGTCTTTAGGCCTACAGGCTAGATTTCTTGTGTTTCCGTGAAACTGCATGTATCAATGTATAATCGAACTGATGTACAATATTATTGAAACAGCAAATAATTTCGTAAACGGAAAGGATGTAAAAAAAGGCTTATGAAAACAAATATTTAAAACAGTGACATATTTGGAATTTATCGCTTAGTTTAATATTTTAAAGCAGCAATAAAATATTAGTGTTTACAATAAACAAAAGATGTTGACTATGTGCTAAGACGTTATAGCAAGGTCACTAATAATTGACACTACATTTAAAGGAAATTTAACACCTATAAATGCCAAATACGCCCACAACATTAAATAGTCGAGAGAGTCGAGAGAGTTTAAACAAGCGGAAACCATGAAGTTGCATAATGCTAGTTGTCTGCTTTTTTTTTTTTTTTTATTTTCCAAACAATACTCAATTTTAATACTCTTAAAGGAGCTAATGATTATAAATAATAATTATAATAACTAGCGGGACCTGTGGAAATTCCACAGCGGACTTTTTCTTATGTAATATATTGATGTTGGCATTCTGTGGATGCTCAGCGTAAATGGAAACGCCCTGATATTTTAGTAGCTCTTTTGTTAAAACTGAAAAAGTATTTTCTAAACTAGCAGGGGCGCCAGGCGTAGCCCGATTATAATATACGCTTGAATATGATATTTTAATTCATGCAAATTTCGTATATATTATTATAGAATCAATTTTCTATCGAATCTTATATATTATAAAATTGTGATTTAAAAAATAAAGAATAACAAAATTCACCCAACAACATCAATATTTTTATTGATTTATTTCGTTCCCGATGAATCCCACGCTAGACGTCGCATCCCCTCTATGTTACCCAGCATCTTCTCTACTCTTCTGATGAGAAGCATTAGGCTTCGAAATACCTTGGTATAAAGAGTTCCTCTCTCCCCCAACTAAATGTTTGTATGCCCTTATTATATAAATGAACGATTCGATATTGACCAATTTATAGTTTTTGTGACTTCATTTATATATATATATATATATATATATATATATATATTGTGTACAGAAAGTTGTTAGTTGAGACAGATCATTGGTACCGTCGGTTTCAAGCTCGATAATAAGGCCCGTTTAAGGTATCCTTATCAAGCTCTCTTCAGCCAATATTCGTCTATTTTATAACCGGAAGTGTGAAGTATATATACCTCGCGAGTTCACGTTTAAATCTCGTTTTGTTAAATCCCCCCCTTTTTATCGGATGATGTAATACCTAACTTTAAACTTTGAATTATTTAAATTTAAGATCTAATTTCGAAAAAATTTTTCCTTATATAAATCGATTTTAATTTGAACCCAAATTAATTTAAAAATCTCTTTTCTTATGTATAAAAAAACCTTAAAATATATATTGGTATCGGTTAAAAACTTAAAAATTCATTTAATTATATCGAATTACGTTTAAAAATTTCCAAAAATACGTTTAAAATTAAAAAAAATATTTTTAATTATATCGAATCATGTTTAAAAATTTCGAAAAACGTTTAAAAAATATTTTTTTTAAATCAAAATCTTTCAAGGTTTGGGGAAGTGAGTATTTATCTATCCCAAGTGATTTCCCTAGTATATTAACATTATTATATTTTTTCTATAGTTTTAAATTCGAAATAGATTGTAAATTACATTTATAAAGTATAATTAAAATTTTTTTTTATAAAATACATTAATTTAAAATCTATAATATAATTACGATTAAAATCCAAGTTTACCGACTAATCATTTTTGTATTTACAATTTTTTCCCTATTATATATATATATATATATATATATATATATATATATATATATATATATATATATATATATATATGTTTAAATGTGAGGAGTGAAGCTTTGAAAAATTGCATACAGAGAAGGAAGTTGCTCCTAATAAATTGGATCAATGAAAAGAACAACACTTAGATGTTGATTATATATATATATATATATATATATATATATATATATATATATATATATATATACATATATATATATATATATATATATATATATAATCAACATCTAAGTGTTGTTCTTTTCATTGATCCAATTTATTAGGAGCAACTTCACTCCTCACATTTAAACATTTTATTTTGGGGTCATGAATTTTCCGGAGGATGTAGTATTTTTCTGCGTTACAGAGTGAGCATTGACTTAATTCCAGAACGTATGCTGATTTGTGCTCTATTTTTCTACATTTTATGGAAAAGGGTGCATTTTTTTCTTTAAGCTCCCACACGCGGGCAGCTAATGCTGTATTCATCCTTGTTTTAGCTCTAAAGGAGGTTCATATGTGCGTAGTATCTTAGTTTAAATTGTCCTTTTGTCATACCTATATATATTTCCGGTATATTTGTGGATTGGTCCGTTATTGTGGCCTCATAAACAAGAGATTCAGCTTTATAATTACCCTCCAATGGACAGCTATTTTTGGTCCTGCAAGAACAGCCTGCGTTATCTATCTTTTTTGGTTCCTTGGATATTATCGACCTAATTGATGGAGCTGTCGAGTAACTAACTTTCACAGTGTTTCTATTAAAAATTTTATGTAGTTTGTGTGTTTCTGGAAAATGCTTGTCTAGAAGGCTAAGAAAAAAATGTCCTACTCTAGTTTTAGTGTTCAATGAGAACAGAGGTAAGAACCAAATTATCTTCCGCTTCCTCTTTTGTTTTTTATTTTCTCTATTATCCTGGATTTGTTGAAATTTTATGTTTTCTTTTAACCCACTTTGGTGCAGTGCTTCATTATAATATAGGGCTGCTTTCTCGAACACTTCAGCGTTCGAAGAAAGCCGTGAAATTCTTTGGCTAATGTTTGCTACCATATTTTTAAACACTGTGGGTGGGTGGCATGAACCCTTATTTATGTACATAAGTTTTTCATTTAGTCTGTGGAATGGGTTGTGTATTTTCTTCTCGAGATATAGAGTGGCATGTAAAAAATCTACTCTAATTTTGTCTGTATTATTATTTTAAAGCCTAGTTCCTTAAAAAATTCAGTTAGGTCTTTTCTAAGCCTGTCTAGTGCACATCCATTGTAGTCACGCAATAGGCAAAGTCCATCATCTCTATATAATCCCAAAAAGTGATCTGGGAATTTATGTTTCATGGCCTCCAGTAGAAAAAGTCCAACCAGATCGCAGATATCCGCACTGTCATACGCCCCCATCGCGACGTCAAAGGGGTCTTCGGGGTTTGATTTTTTGATCCATGTTTTATCGTCAAAAAATAAAAGGGTCTGTCTAGCTTGCATGATTGTTTCCTTATCGAGCTCACTTATCTTTCTATATTTTGATGTGAAGATCAACGATTTTTCTAGGATTTCCTTAGTGATTGAAGGGTAAAAATCGACGATATCCAGTTGTGTAAACTTACATTTGTGTGGTTCAGTTATGTTTTTAAACCAGTCCAATACCGCGCTAGTATCTGCCCACAAATTAAGATTAGATTCTCTTTTTATCTCTTTTACTATTTCTCTAATTATAGACTTGCTAGTTAGACCGATTTTGCTTTTAACCGGGTTTATTAACCTGCATGTTGGCTTATTATTAAAATTTTCTTTGTGGTCTTTTAAAGTTATAAACTCATTTTTCTTTGCTAACCTATTTATTCTGTATTCTATACCTAATTTTGTGGCTACTTCTGTAGCCTCTTGGTTAATAGATTTATAAGTATCTTTTCCTGCTACTTGGTATTTTTCTGTAATTGAGTTTAGTACAAGTTGTTTTTTCTTTTCCTTTTCCATTTTATATAAATTTTTCGTTTTATCTGAGAAAACAATCGTCCCATTTTCTCTTTTTATTTTTTTGATATCAGCTTCTATTGTTTTTTGAAATTGATTTGATCTATGTTTAAATTCAAGCTTAGGGATAATGTCTAGTAAATATTTTTAAACATTTTCTAATTCTTCCACTTTATTCGGGTATTTTATCGATTTTAATCCAAAATTGTTTTTTACATTCTCTTGGACGTTTGCTTCGTTTATTAACTTCCATCTCATCCTCTGAATTACATCTTCAATTTTCGTTAGTAGAATTCTTGTATACAGCTGGTTACTTGGTGTTGGTATATTTTTAGTGGAGTAATTTAAGGTATATTGTTCCATCTCCGGTTGTTTTAAAGAAGGTGGTCTTTGCTTCCTGTTTTGTGGTGTTCTTTCCCGATAGTGCTCAACTACTAGGCTATTGGTATTTACTGTAAATTCCTGGTGGGGGCGATTATGATTAGATTTTTTTTGGAAAAAGAATTCCAGCAGAGAGCTCAATTAAAAGGAAAATCCAAAATGTAAGAGGGTATTTAGAAAGTTGTTAGTTGAGACAGATCATTGGTACCGTCGATTTCAAGCTCTTTATCTATGCCTAAATCAAAACGTAGATTCCATGAACAAAGCTTCTTTCTTAGAAGTGTACGCCTGTGGAACTCTGTTCCGTCTGCATGCTCTTGACCTAACTACAACTTGGATGTCTTCAAGTCCAACATAAACAAATTCCTGATGAACCGCCCCCTTAAGTAGACACTTTATTAAATATCCACACTAACGTACTGTACTTACAATAACCATTATCCCTGAGTGGCTTCCGGGCCTTGATAAGTGGTGACCACCTTGTAAAAATAAATAAATACATTTTTTTAATGTACGTAGAATGCCATTTTATTTCACACAGTCTTAAATATTAAATGAGTCAAATATTTCCCATCAATGATAACATACGATTGTAGATGTTCACGAAAGTTTTCAATTACTCGATAGATCATTTCAGAACGAATAGCCTGTTTTAATTCTTCAAGGGAGCGAAGGCAGTTGTTGAATAATTTTGATTTCAAATATCGCCACAAGCAAAAACCGCAGTGGTTTAGATCAGGTTATCCTGCGGGCCAATCAATATCACCACGCAAAGAAATCAAATTTATAAGGGTATTGTAAAATTAAAAAAAAAAATGCATAAATACAGATATAAATGAATTTTGACTTAATCAAAATAAAATGGAATTCTATGTACATTTAAAAAAAATTATTATTTAATTTTAATTTTGACTTATAAATGTTTCAGATCATTTTTAGACACCCTGTATAATTAGTTTACTTATCAGCATTTTCAATGTTCACCCTGTCGATATTTCGGCGGAAACCTACGGATTTATCGACCCCCTCCGGTTGGGAAACACCGTTAGAGAGCGCATAATCTACAGCACATGTTTCTAAATGAAGTCACACTAATCTTTTTATTGCCAAACATGATAAAAAAACATACTGAATTACACAGATATTTACAATACACACACGGGTTCTGGGATAAGAATAAATATGTGTTTATGCAACTAATAGTATTTTTTTACAACTAACACACATTTTTAGATGAAGACATTTGTGAATGAAAACATTTGTGAATGAAAACATTTGTGAATTAAAACATTTGTGAATTAAAACATTTGTTAATGAAAACATTCGTGAACGAAAACATTTGTGAATTAAAACATTTGTAAAGCAAAGCATTTGTGAATGAAAACATTTGTAAATGGAAAATGTGTGAATGAAAACATTTGTAAATGAAAAATTTGTGAATGAAAACACTTGTGAATGAAACGAAGTCAAACTTGTTTGTTTTAATTGTTAATGATATTCTGATGCAAATTCTTATCTATGTACATACCGTATATTTCGGCATATAAGCAGACCGTCAGATAAGACGAGGTACAAAATTGGAGCAAATTTTAATAAATTTATCATATATCGGTTGTATAAGACGACTGCTAAATCACGAAACCATATTTGTCTAGGCTAGAGATTGCAACACCCGGTATCTTATGAAATATTGGTTTTAAAGATGATTTTTTAACAGGGTCGTCTTATACGCCGAAATACATGGCAATTCCACAAGATATGAAAAATGCAGAATCAATTACGAGACGAAGACGTTGAATACAACAATGCCTAAAGCATGATACAACCGTGAACACGAGCAAAATCAAAGAGCCACTTTAAATGCCAATTGACAAGTATGGAAGAATACCAAGAAGTCATTTGCTCTGTCTGGCCGTCTTGGGTCTGCGAGAGTCAGTATGCTTCCACTAGTAACTCTATCTCTTAATCTCTGGGTCATAGTAGTAGCCAATTTAAATGTCAATTTAAATGCCAATTTAAATGCCAATTTAAATGTCAATTTAAATGTCAATTTAAATGCCAATTTAAATGCCAATTTAAATGTCAATTTAAATGTCAATTTAAATGCCACTTTAAATGTCAATTTA
>NC_136496.1:27035150-27050150 GCF_053919585.1 Euprymna scolopes | reverse complement strand
TATGACCTTGTAAAACGCTGGCGTCGTAAATTCAAACATGGACGGAAGTCTGTGGAAATAGCTCCTAGACCTGGTCGCCCCCATTCTACCATTGATGAGGCATCTTTCCGTCAAGTTGAGGCTGCCATTTTGGATGATCGGCGCATTACTATTAGCCAAATAGCACAAGATGTCAAGATTAGTACAGGGTCTGTAGAAACTATCATTCATGACCATTTACATATCCATAAGGTGTCTGCCAGATGGATTCCCAGATTGCTCACACCATTCCAGAAGCGAGAACGCTTCGAGTGCTCGAGGATGAATTTGGAGATGTGACAAGAAGATGAGTCAAAGTTTTTCAAAAGACTGATTACACAGGATGAAACCTGGGTCCATCACTATGATCCAGAGACCAAAGCCCAGTCAATGCAGTGGAAGCACTTGGACTAATTACCTTCAAAGTAGGCAAGGGTGCAGCTCTCCGCTGGCAAGGTCATGCTCACAGTGTTCTGGGACCAGGACGGAGTAGTGATGACAGATTTCCTGGCGAAGGGTACCACAATTACAGGAGCCTATTATGCTTCACTTTTGAGGAAATTAAGGGAAGCTATCAAAATCAAGAGGCGGAGCAAGATCAGCAAAGGTACCCTCCTCCTGCAGGACAACGCTCCGGCCCACAACTCGCATGTCGCCAGATCATTACTCTCCTGACCTTGCACTCCCTGACTTTCACCTCTATGTAGAGAAAGAAAAATAACTGTGCCACGTTTCGTACCACCTTCCCAAAACGTTTTACCGGCGCGATAGTTTTGATAGGAAACTTTACCGCTCCCCTTTTAACTTAAATTTTTTCCGTTGCTCTTTACGAATAAGTTTTATTTTGCGGCAACAACCTATTAAAATTATTGATCACGTTTTACGCCCAAACATCCTCTTTGCTTTTGTAGGGAGGATGAGGGAGGATTTCATGACCACGCCCCCGTGCTTCTGATCTGGAAGTGGGCCAGGGGCATTACTTATTGCACGCCCCTCGTACAAATTCTTGTCTCGTGAACATTGTCCCATTATCACTGACTATGGTCTTTTGAACACTGAATACGTCATCTTAAGCTTTTATTTAATTTTCCGCTATAATATACTTACAACATTCTGATTACTTCGAGTAGCTACCTATTACTACCAGATAGTAATATCCTCTCAATGAATCTGCGTAATCAATATATAGTCGTGTTAATAGAACATCAGTTTTAGGCCAGGTCCAGAGTTGAGTGCTTTGTCCGCTAATAGACAACCCTTGCAATATTTTCCAACATTCTCAATAGTTTTTGATACTCTTCGCTAACTTTTTGTAAAGTCATATTCGTATCATTCTCCATTAGTAACAATTGTGTAAAAAGCAACATTTAAACACGTCATCTTTTATTATTTAATTAATGGAATTCTTTTTGAGATAAGTAATTTGTATATTTTATTTATTTAGTTGCGGCCTATTATCCTCATCTCTATAGTTGTTGCTTCTCGAAGTTTCGGCTAACATTTCCTCTGGCCTTCGTCAGTTGGTTTATATAAAACATGGGATAGGAATCTTTATCTGTATCTTCAGTAACTAATAAAGATCAGATACAAAAAAAAAACAAAACAAAAACAACAACAAAAAAAAAACACACACAAAACAAACAAACAAACAAACAAACAAACAAACAAAAAATTTGGATTTATAAGACACAAAACACTCAACCTTAATCGCCCTTCGGGACCCATGGCGCGGTGGATAAAGACGTTGAATCTTTACATTTCCAGGTGAGCACTAAATAAGGCTAGCTAAGCCAGAGCTGTATCTCTTGATATATGAAAGGCCTTTGATAAAGTCTGGCAGGAAGGGCTGCTAATAAAAATTGAATCGTACGGTATAACTGGATGTATACGAAATATAATTAGATCCTTCTTAGACAATAGGACCATCCAGGTTATCATTGATGGACGAACATCAAAGCAGCATAACATTTATGCGGGAGTGCCTCTGGGGTCGATCTTTGGACGACTATTAATCCTGCTATTCATAAACAACCTCCCTCATAATATTGTGTCTGAGGTGGGTATATTTGCTGACGATGCAACGCTCTATAACATGCACGGGGGAAGAACAGATGATCATAAATCTAAGATACTGGCAGAATCGTTAGAAAATGACCTCCAGATCATAGTGAAATGGAACCGCAAATGGATGGTAACATCTCCTTTAACAAATACAAGACGCCCCCCCAACCACCGATATCCATGACAAATAATACCCTACCTAAAAATTCTTCCTTCAAACTCCTCGGCCTAACATTCACAGGCAATATGAAATGCAAACAAATATTGAGGACATTGCGCAGGCTGCTGCAAACAAGTTGGGTTTCCCTCTATCGAGCTAGATGACTACTCACACCAGAGAGTATCCTCTAACTCTACAAGGCCACGATTCGCCCATGCATAGAGTATTGTTGCCCCATTTAGGCTGGTGCTTCTCCCTATTATACCAAAAAAAGAGTCTTTAATCTAATAGGTCCCACTTTGTCAACTAAAATCCAACCCCTATCTCATTGCCGCAATGTTGCATATATTTAAATGGAATGCTCTCTGATGACCTTGTTGCACTTGTGTACCCTCAACGTACATATTCCCGACAAACCCACTTAGCAACAAAATCACACCCCTTCACTGTTGAAGTCCCTAAATGCCACAATGCTTTCTACTCTAATAGTTTCTTCTCTCTAACAGCAAGACTTTGGAATTCCCTTCCTGCTACCTGCTTCCCTGACTGTACTGACATGCAGAAGTTTAAATGTAACGTAAACAAACATCTTTTTAATCTTTCCTAGGCATTGTCCCAAAATAGTAGCCCAAGTGGCAATATGCCTTGTTAGGGGTGAACGAATCAAGTATCATCAGCAAATATACCCACCTCAAACACATGCGTTGTTAGGGGTGAACGAATAAAAAATAAAAAAAAATAAAAATAATAATAATGATAATAAATAATTTTATATTTCAGGATTGCCCATTTATATCGTTTCATTATAAATATACATATATAATGCTTATATAAATATTATATGTATATATTATAATATTAGGGAGACTCGACGTTGCCCGGGATTGAATGATGATCAACGAATATTTCACACTATTATATTTTTATTGCCATCGAAATCCGTGGAGTCGCCCGGGAGGAAGCTTCACATGTCTCCATGCAGTAACTTAGTCCAAAATATATGTTATTCTACATTGCACTCTAGAGAACCTACTGTTTTTTTTTAGATTTTTTTTTATATAAATTCCAGTTAAAGAAAAAAAAAACATTAAGAAATTTACGTGCGGGGTTTGATCCTTCAGACCACGTCATTTGTAAAAAATCAACAACAAAAAAACATGTAAATTTTCAAGTCTTATTAAATTCTTTGCAGTTAATGAAAAAAAAATAAAGAAATTTACGTGCGGAGTTTGAACCTATAGACCACGTTATGCAAAATAAGCAACAAAAAACACACTATCAACTTACCCACAGTAGAATTTTCACGGCCCGTTGTTCTATCATTGTTGCTAAGCGACAACATGGAAAAATGGCTTTACCGATGATAGATAACTAAAAAAAAAAACAAAAACAAAAACGATTTCGATTATCGATTATCGGTAATTATCGGGGGTATTCTGAAACAAAACTTAAATAAGATCACTCCCAGACTTATACACTAAAGTTTTGTAAATTTTAAAGAAAATCTGTTCAGCCGTTTCGGAGTCTATAAAGAACGAACTCACACACAAAGAGACAAAGTTGCATTTATATAATTGCATGTATATATATATATATATATATATATATATATATATATATAATTGTGTGTGCATATATATATATTGTGTGTGTATTTATTGTGCTTGTGTGTATATGCGTATTAAAGAAAAATATCGGCGCTGAAGATCACATTAGTTGCGTACGTGTGTTTTTTGAGCATTTGTGGGCCTTTCATAAGATTGTTCTTCCTATAATGTTTGGAGCAAACGCTGTCGTAAAAAAACGACATAAGATTAATTGAAATCTCCGACATTTTGATTGAGTAGTTATTAAGCTGACAACATTTAACAACACCAATCTGCCATCGTCGGCCACGTCTTTTTTGATCGTTTCACTTTGTGACTTGTTTGTTGACAGAGCATTTCGTCCCAACTTTTTGTTTAAAAATCACTTTTCCATTCGTTCGTTTCTTAGACTAAAAATAAAACAAATAAAACAAATAAAATACCCAAACTTTTACTTTAAAAAATATTTTAAGACCTTATGTAGAAAAGTCACGCAAATTATACAAACATCTATCTATCTATCTATCTATCTATCTATCTATCTATCTATCTATCTATCTATCTATCTATCTATCTATCCTCTTTCTCATTCTCTCTCTCCTTTTCTCTCTACCTATCTATATATCTATAAAAGTGATATTATCTGTGTGTTGTGTGTACATTTCCATACCAAACTAATTTTCAGACTCAAGATTTGACACAAGTGGTATTGAGATTTGTGAAAAATTTTAAATCGGTTTTCGGACAGCAATTTGGCGGTCAAAGGGGTCAAAGTTCAACGATTTGACCTTTGAAAACTCTACCAAACTCCTCCGTCAATTTTGTGTCTAAACACTTGGAATTTTAGATGTAGGTTACTTGGACATGGATCAAACCTTTTAAGTTGTTTTGATCCCAAAAGAATAAATGTTAAGGGGCCAAAATTGGGACCAAAGTTAAAAAAATTGACCTTTGTGGTCTCTACCAAATTACTCAGCCAATTTTTGGTCTAAACATTTGAAATTTTACATGAAGTGTATTCGGGCATGGGACAAGCTTTTTAGAAAGGTTTTTTGCCGAGAATTTGGCTGCCAAGTGGTCAAAGTTTAAAAGATTTAACTTTTGATGTCTCTAGCAAACTATTCAGCCAATTTTTTGTTTAAATATTTGAAATTTTACATAAAGGGTATTCAGACATGCAGCAAGCTTTTTAATTAGTTTTGGATGAAAATTTGGCTGCCAAGCGGTCAGAGTTGAAAGAGTTGACCTTTGAAAACTTTACCAAACTCCTCCGCCAATTCTGGGTCTAAACACTCGAAATTTTAGATGTAGGTTACCTGGGCATGAGTCAAACGTTTTAATATATATATATATATATATATATATATATATATATATATATATATATATATATATATGCACATTTTGTTATGAACAGTTCATAGGGCCCGAGGAAAGCCGGGCTGAAGGCTATTATATATATATATATATATATATATATATATATATATATATATATATATATATATATATATATATATATATACTGCTGTAACGGTACACACACAATTACGCATGTACACCCAACACGTTGTATGCAGTCTACGTCGCAAAGGAGACAAAAAAAAAAAAGACAATAACTGGAACTCACTTTTTAGTGCTGTAACAACGACATTTATTCCCGAGTATTTTTTCTCTCAGGCACGTCTTTAGCGTCATCGTCTTCTCTAACGTCCTCTTTCTCCTTTTCATAGTCTTTCTTTTTTTTCTTACCGTGACGGCATTTCGCACACGGCTCGGTATCTACATACGCATCCGCGCTCTGTTACGCTAGGATGAAAATGAAGTAAATCCTTGAAGATCAATACATAAAATTTTATGTGTCCCTAGAACATCAATGCGGATTTATGAAATAAGTGCAATATAGTTGTAGCATCAAACGAGCAACCTTTTGAGTTCTAGAATTATTTTTTCATAGTCATCACGATTTTCAATGCACTTTTGATCGGAATTCAATAATGCATATCTGCTTCTGATGCACGTCTATGACAGAGGTTTCTTCCTTAGAGTCTCTCACTGTCAATATCCGCAACAGATCTATGAAACCTTAAGGTCATGAATGCATAAGTCTAGTCATCATGACAATGCAATTTTCAATCCACTCCAATCCATTCGGGAGGAATCAAAATTAGTAGGTATTACTTTTGCTACGTTCCTGGTATATATATATATATATATATATATATATATATATATATATATATATATATATATATATATATATATATGCATATATATATATATATATAAGATTTATTACGACACTATATATACATATTTCAAGGTCGTACCAGCGGTTTCATTGCGCTGAATCAACCATAAAAGGTTGGAAAGAGTCAGCGCAAATTCATCAGCGACATTGAAAATCTGAAACAATGCCCGTTGCGCAGTTGATAGAGACGTTGAATCTCTACGGTTCCAGATGAGAATTGTTTAAAGATAGCGGTTTCAATCCTACCCAAAGCCGACCAGAGGCTTACTTGGCCAAAAACCTGGTGAGACGACAACAACTATGGATGGCAGTGATTGCTGAGAATGCAGTTAGAAGATTCGAAGTTCCTATCTGTCGCGGTTACCACCCGACGAAGGCCAGAGGAATAGTTGGCCGAAACGTCATGAAACAACTAATAAAGATGAGAATAATAGTCCATAATAAATAAATTAATATAAATAATACTCATCTCAGTAATGAATTCTAATTAAAATAATATATAAATGAGCGCATGTTCCACGTTATATGTTCCAGTTTATGTCAATCTGTTTAATCTCTGCATTGTATTGCTTTTTATAAAGTACCTTTATATTTATGCTTTTCCTGTTTCGTAAAAATTTCTTTTCTGTCTTTATTTTCCTTTTTCTTTCTTTCATATTTTTTTTCCATTTTACAATTTCTTTTCCACAAATTTCTTATTTTCTTTTTTTTTTCTTCCTACCAGACTGTTTTTTTTTTTTGCAATCGGATGAACTCAATACAAAACCCACGTTAACCAATAAATCCTACATCTTCAAAAAGCCATTCTTAACAGACGAGCAGACGAGAATCTCATTTGGAACGAAAAGCAGACGACAATTCAAATACAAGAAATACATTTATCAAAATTGCACAAAAAGTTTATTCTTATGATCACGTGACCTAAACAGAAGGAAAAAGATCGAAGCGTTACTTTTCTTTCTCATTGGAAATGTCAAATTGTGGACGATTTATGTGCACGATTTTCATTGGCCACCCATGACGACGTAAAGAGAAGAATACTCGATTGTTTCGTGAAGGTCAAGGCTGTTTTACAATCGTGCTGTAACCCTAAAGCTATGCCGACGTAAAGTTAAGAATAACAGTCCATGTGTATATGTATATCAAATATATGTAAGTACAGCAGCAAAGAAGTCGCCACTTATCAAGGCCCTGATGCCATTCAAGGATGAGGGTTAATGAATGCACGGTAGTCAATGGGACAATATCATAGACATCGTTAGTAGTGAAAATTTGGTAAATTGGATTACTTAAGGGAATGGCTCACCAAAAAATGGTTTACGCTCGACTTGAAGACGACCAAATTGTCATCAGCTGGAAAGCAGGCAAACGGAAGAGAGTTCCACAGGAGTGCAGTTCTAAAAAAAAAAGAAGCCTTGTTTATGGAATCTACGTTTAGGTTTAGGCACAGATTTAAAAAAAAAAAATTTTTATTACATTTTTACCCCAAACAAGGCAAATTGCCACTTTGGTGTAGGGGGCTACTATCAGGGGCAACAACTAATGGGGTACTACGTAGGGATTTGGGCAGTAAGAAGTCGGTTCACGTTACACTTGAACTTCTACACGTCAGTACTGTTGGGGAAGTAGGGACCTGGAATGGAATTCCAGAGTCTAGCGGTTCTGGGGAAGAAACTATTGGAGTAGAAAGATCTTTTACATCTAGGGATCTCTACAGTGTGGAGGTGGGATTTAGCAGCCTGTCGGGTTTGTCGAGGGTGCTCACGTCGTGGGGGCACAAGTGATTGCAGTTCGTCAGAGCATTCACCACTAAAATACTTGTAGAAAAGGCAGAGGGATGCAACATTTCGTCGATGGGATAGAGGCTGAAGCTTAGATGCCAGTTCAGGGCCTATCAGGTTTGCGACTCTCTTTTGAACCCTGTCAAGGAGCGAGAGACTAGTAGCAGATGCACCAGCCCAGATGTGACAGCAATACTCCATACATGGGCGAATGGTGGCCTTATAGAGGTACAGGATACTTTCGGCGCGGTAGAGAGAGCCCACCTTTCTTGCAGCGGCCCTGGCAATGCCTTCAATGTAATTGTTCCAACTCATGTTTCCTGTGAACGTTAGGCCAAGGAGTTTGAAAGATGTACTCTCAGATAAAGAGTCGTTGGCCATTGCTATAGGTGGTAGAGAGGGTTTCTTGTAATTATTGAATGAAACTAGTTTAGTCTTGGCAGCATTGAACGCGACCAACCACTTTTGTCCCCATTCCACCACAGATTGGAGGTCTTCCTCTAGTGTTTCTGCCATTTCTTTAGAAATGTGTTCATTCGTCTTCCTGTCGTGCCTGCCATAGAGTGTAGTGTCATCAGCATATATACCCATCTCAGAGGCAATTTTGTCGGGGAGGTCATTTATGAATATAAGGAACAATAGAGGTCCAAGGATAGAACCCTGGGGCACCCCCAGAGAGAGAGAGAGAGAGAGAGAGAGAGAGAGAGAGAGAGAGAGAGAGAGAGAGAGAGAGAGAGAGATTATTGACAATGGTTTAAGCTGGATGAGTGGTTACTGGTACTGGTTTCAGCTTTCAGCTATATATCAAAACATCGTTAAACTCACTACTCGTTCAAGCAGCCGCCAATAGCGTAATGGTTAGAAGCCTTGACTGCCGTATAAACGGTCGGGTTTCAATCCTGGCTTGAGGTAGTTGCCTGTCTAGCCGCACTGATGAGCTGTGAAACAGCGAAACAGTACTGTATGTGGATGACTATATATATATATATATATATATATATATATATATATATATATATATATATATATATATATATATATACTTATATGTAATTATACCGAGTTCGTGAAATTCAGTAAATTTTCACATACCAATGAGTTTTAAGCCAAAAATGCTTGACTTAAAGAATAAGCTACACAATTATCAAATTTTATAATTGAGCATTAATATACTGTGTAAGCAAAAACAAGACTTCAAAACAAGGTGTTGGTGGCAACAAAAAGTGTATTTCAATTTACGTTACAATTGTTTCCATGTCCAGTTCGACTATTTCAAGCATTATGTCGTTTGCCAAAAGTGTGCTTATTCATAAAGTCTGAACAAATTCTGGTTTTGAAAATTTTCAAAGGACATGATAGCTTGAAATTGTCGAACTGGACATGGAAACATTTGTAACTTAAATTGAAATACACTTTTTGTTGCCACCAACACCTTGTTTTGAAGTCTTGTTTTTGCTTACACAGTATATATATATATATATATATATATATATATATATATATATATATATATATAGTAAGTAATGCTAGGCAATATATCCTCTATTGAATATTATATATTACGATGGATCAATCTGTCCACTAGACTAATTCGCAAAATAAAAAAAAAAAAAAATAAATAAAATAATAATAAAATAATAATGATAATGTCGTTCATCAAATTCCGTCTGTTTGTTTATAATACCACACCAGCAGATATTTGGGCTTGGCGATCTTATAGTCTTTCTTCTTTTATAAATTTATAAAAAGTTTTTTTTTACAAGGGTATATTTTATGTTACACTGTGTAAGGTTACATCGGTTTAACTTAAAATATTCCCCTGTAAAAATTATTTTTCTTTTTATCTATAAGAGAAGAAAGACTATTTTTAAGATCGGCGTTTTCGATTTTCGATACGCATCGAATGAATTTCTGTACAAAACATATCTAAGAACACTGCCAGACATATAAATTGCCTTTTTGTGAAATTTGCAAAAAATAGGCTCAGTCGTTTCGAAACCTATGAGGAAGGAACTCACACACACACACACACACACACACACACACACACACACACACACACACACACACACACACACACACACACACACAAAGTGACTTTTATATAGTGGATAGATTTTTAATTTTAATAACGATATATATGCACCCAACTCTACATTGGTATGTATGTTTGTATGCATCTATCTCTCTATACCCGCACTCCACTTAACGCCTCCTATTTCTACACATATTCTTTTCGCTATTCTTTACGTTTTCTCTTTCTCTATCTATCTATCTATCTATCTTTACGCTTTCTTATTCTCTATTCATCTATCTATGTATCTTTACGCTTTCTCTATCTATCTATCTATCTATCTATCTTTACGCTTTCTTATTCTCTATCTATCCATCTTTACGCTTTTTCTTTCTCTATCTATCTATCTATCTATCTATCTATCTATCTATCTATCTTTACGCTTTCTCGTTATCTATCTGTCTATCTATCTATCTATCTATCTATCTTCACGCTTTCTTATTCTCTATCTATCTATCTATCTATCTATCTATCTTTACGCTTTCTCTTTCTCTATCTATCTATCTATCTATCTTTACGCTTTCTCGTTATCTATCTGTCTATCTATCTATCTATCTATCTATCCATCTATCTATCTTTACGCTTTCTTATTCTCTATCTATCTATCTATCTATCTATCTTTATGCTTTCTCTGTATTTGTCTATCTATCTATCTATCTATCTATCTATCTTTACGCTTTCTCTATCTATCTATCTATCTTTACGCTTTCTCTATCTCAATCTATCTATCTATCTATCTATCTTTACGCTTTCTCTATCTCTATCCATCTATCTATCAATCTATCTATCTATCTATCTATCTTTACGCTTTCTCGTTCTCTCTCTCTCTCTCTCTCTCTCTCTCTCTCTCTCTCTCTCTCTATCTATCTATCTATCTATCAAAGAATCTATCTATCTCTGCTCGAACGGCGTGTTTCCGGACGATTCCCCAGGGTGTGTACGTTTGTCCACCCGTGTTAGATGTTCATATTGCACGCGACTCGCACCTGATGTAATCATGGCTGATCTCTTTATCTTATCAAGTAAATCTGTTCAATTTACTTTCAGGAAAAGGAGACATTACGCGCCACAGGAGGTTCGCCGCGGAAAAGAGGCCTTGCGTAGGTGACGGGCGAGGTAGAGGGCGGTGACAAGAAGGCAAGAACGAAACAAAATGGCGCAGGAGGGGCGGGGGAAGAAAGACAATATGGAGAAATTAAAAACAGGAAAGAAAATTTATACGAAGGAATTAGAAGAGATGGAAAAGAAGAAATTTAAAGAACGAAGAAAAAGAAATACGAAAACCATACGAATGACAGATAAAAAAAAAATGGCGTTTTTGGCAAAGAGACATACAAGATTACGACAGTTGTTTTGTTTTACGGCATATCAACCTTTTTCGGTTTATTTTATGCTGACTCCAGTCATTTTTGAAAAAAGTTTTTATGCTTCAAGTCGTTTATATTTTCATGGCGGAGGAAAAAGGGCCCTGCGTATGTGAAGGAGGAGAGAAGGAAAGATAGATAAGTGAAAAAGTAAAGAACGCGGTGAAAAAAAAATGAAGAATATTGATAAATGAAAGGAGAAAAAAAAATTAAAATATAAATGAATAGATGGACATGGAAGGGGAAAAAATTAAAGAAAGAAAAAAGAAATGGGAAAACCATAAAGATTGGCCGAAGAAACAAAATGGCGTGTTTGGAAAAGAAAGAGACGAGTAAGAATACGGTGAAAGAAATGAACACGGTATTAAAAACAAAGATAAAATAGAAAAAATGCGACGAGAGAATAAACGACAAAGAAAACTAATAGGAAAATATAAAAAGAAGTAAAAGAAAGACTGAGTGATTGTATGAAAAGAAAAAAATATATTATAACGGAAAGAAAAAAAAGAATTGAGAAAAAAAAAACAAGAAAGTAGAAGAAAATATAATAGAAGGAGAAAGAATAAAATAAAAATAAAAAAACAACAGGATCATCAACAACAACAACAACAACAACAACAACAACAACAACAACAACAACAACAATAACAATAATAATAATAATAATAATAACAATAATAATAATAACAATAATAATAACAATAATAATAATAATAACAATGATAACAATAATAATAATAATAATAATAATAATAATAACAATAATAATAATAATAATAATAACAATAATAATAATAATAATAATAATAACAATAATAATAATAATAATAACAATAATAATAATAACAATAATAATAATAATAATAATAGTAATAATAATAACAATAATAATAATAATAATAATAATAATAACAATAATAATAATAATAATAATAATAATAACAATAATAATAATAACAATAATAATAATAATAAAAATAATAATAATAATAATAATAATAATAATAATAATAACAATAATAATAATAACAATAATAATAATAATAATAATAACAATAATAATAATAATAATAATAATAATAATAATAACAATAATAATAATAATAATAATAATAATCTGGTACAACCAAACAAATTAGGAGGATCAAGGAGGATGGAAAGACCTAGGAGAGCAAGCACCAGCCAGACCTCCACTGGATGAGTGCAAAGAGGACTGGGACATTGGGGAGTCTTATTGGCACCCAAATTCCAGTGAAGACCAATAGTCGCTGCCAACGAGAAATCAATGGTAAGCGGCTGTTGCAATAGCGCAAATTCTTTTGCAAAGGTTATCGAAAGATGTGGAGCGTATTGGAAATCTGGGGAGACTTGTTGTCACTCAGACTCCAGAGAACACCACAAGTTGTTCTCAAAGAGAAATCTTTGATGATGGCATACGTGACTGCTCCTAGCGAGTAAATAATAATAATAATAATAATAATAATAATAATAATAATAATAATAATAATAATAATAATAATAATAATAATAATAAAAATAATAAAAAGAAGAAGAAGAAAGAGATGGATGGCAGACGAAACCGGCGTGTTTAAAAAAGAAATAGACGTATAAGAATAAAAAAGAACGAAAAAGAAAGAAAGCTAACGAAAACAAAAAAGAAAGGAAAAAAAAAAAAAAAAAAAGGAAGTGCTGGAAAAGTAAAAAAAAAAATAAAAGAAAATGAGATGATGAAAGAATGAAATAATAATAAAGAAAGAAAATATCAAACGAGGGAAAATAAATAAATAAATAAATAAATAAACAAGAAGGAGTATCTGGAAGAGACAAAAAGCTAATGACGGAAAGGAAAAAGAATAGAAATAGAAAAAAAACGAAGACAGGGAAGCGGCGGCGGTAGTAGTAGTAGTAGTAGTAGTAGTAGTAGCAGTAGAAGAAGAAGAGGAAAAATAAAAGGAAGAAAAAGAAGAGAGAGTGTATGTGGAAAAGAAAAAAGAAGACAATGACTGAAAGGGGAAAAAATGGAAGAAGAATATGAGAAGAAGAAGAAGAAGAAGAGGAAGAAGAAGAAGAAGAAGAAGAAGAAGAAATAATGACAGCAGAAAGATACATATAAGAATATAATGAAAAAAAAACAAAAGAAAAAAGAAACAAAAGAAAAAGAAAAAGAATGAAGGAAAGAAGAAAGAAAAGAAAGTGAAATAAATATGAAAGACAAAGTTTATGTAAAATGAATAGAAAAAAGACGATAAGAGACAAAAAGAAGCAAAAAGAACAAAAAAAATGGAAGAAAGCAAATGAAGAATAAAAAAACGTGTATGAAAAAAAGAAGACAAAAAAAAACAGATTGATGAAAAAGGGTGTAAAAAGAGGCCGAAACAAAAAAGAGAAGAAAAGACAATAAAAAGTGAGAAGAAGAAACGTAAAAACGGTAAAAGAAAAGAAAAGAAAGTAATAAAAGAAAACAAGGGGAAAAAATAAAGCGAATGAAAATTAAAAAAAATGAAAATGAACGAAATATCAAAGAAAGAAGTAAAATGCAAAAAAAAGGAAGGAAAATAAAAAAGATGGAAGATAAAGAAATGAATAAACATTTTAAGATATAAAAAACATAAAGAAAAAATCTTTTACCAAAAATGGCCGAATTTGGCATTAAACAACCCAAAAAGGGTTGATATATCGTAAAATAAAATAAAATAACCAAACCAAAGACTTATTAAAAATTTTGAAGATATAAAAAGCTTGAAGCATACAACTTTCACCAAAATGTCCGAAGTAGGAATTAAAAGAAATAAAATAAAACAACCAAACCAAACCAAACACAACCAAACCAAACCAAACACAACCAAACCAAACCAAACCAAACCAAACACAACCAAACCAAACCAAACACAACCAAACCAAACCAAACAGTACGAATGAACATTTGAAGTTATAAAAACACTTGAAGCATAAAAACTTTTATCAAAATGGCCGAATTAGGCATTTAATAACGCAAAAAGAGTTGATATGGCGTAAAACAAAATAACCAAACCAAACCGAACCAAACAAAAACAAACCAAACTAAACCAAACACTATGATAAACATCCGAAAATATAAAGAACTTGAAGCATAAAAACATTTCTCCAAATTATTGCATTCGGCATTAAATAACCTGATAACGGTTGGTATGTCGAAAAAAGGCAAAACAACCAAACAAAACATTATGAATAAATATTTGAAGTATAGCTGTTTTACCAAATCCAGCATTAAATGATCTGAAAAGGGTTGATATGCCGTAAAAGAACAGATAACCTGGAGGATGAAATACAAGTAAGTGTGGCAAAAGAATGAGATGATGAAAAAAGAAGAAAGAAAGAAAAAAGAAGAAAGAGTAGATGAATGAAAAAAGTTCTCTCGTTCCTATGACAACGCCTGCTGGAAGCATCATATGAATCTCTGGAAGTAATGCACACTTCAGATAAGAGACAAAAAAAATAAAAAAAGAAAAAATAAATAAACATCTTTATCAGTACAAAACCTAGGCCATCAGCCATTTCGTTTCGTTTAGTTTTAATTTATATATTTTCAAGGGTATTCCCGTTTTTACATTAAACCCTCCCTCTATTTTCGTTTTTTTTTGTTCTTAATTTTTATTATTTATTCATATGTAAAAAAAGACGATAAACATTTTTTTCTATTCATCTCGCAAAGGACCTGTTTAATAT
>NC_136496.1:26957650-27032650 GCF_053919585.1 Euprymna scolopes | reverse complement strand
AGGGCTTTTCTCTGAATATAAATATAAGTATGTGTATCCATATGTATGTGCATATATGTGTATATGTGTATGTATATATGTATGCGTTTATGTATACATATATATATATATATATATATATATATATATATATATATATATATATATATATATAGTCATCCACATAAGACTGCTTCGCTGTATCACAGCTCTTCATTTCGGTTTAACTAGCAACTACCTTAAGCAATGATTGAAACTCGGACGCCTAGAGAAAAATCGTAAGGATTGAAACTCGAACGCCTACGCAACAATGAAGTAATCATATATATATATATATATATATATATATATATATATATAAAGTGAAAGTGTCTGTCCGTCTCTGTGTGTCTGTCTGTCTGTGTACATTTCCCTACGCAATAACTCTGTCAATTTTCAGTATACAGACTCGAAATTTGAGATGCAGGGTATGGAGATTTAGACAAATCATTGTAATCCGTTTTCGGCCAGAAATTTGGCTGTTAAGGGTCAAAGTTCAACGATTTAACCTTTGAGAACCCTATCAAACTCCTCCGCCATTTTTTGGTATAAACACTTGTAAGTGTAGATATAGGTTGCTTGGATATGGATCTAACTTAATAACTGGGTTTGAGCCCAAAACAATAAATTTGGAGGGGTCATAATAGCGGTCTAATTTAAAAAAAATTTGACCTCTACGGTCTCTACCAAATTACTCAGACAATTTCTGGTCTAAACATTTGGAATTTTACATAGAGGGTATTCAGAGATAGGGCAAGCTTTTTAATCGGTTTGGGGCGAAAATTTGAGTTACCAATATATAAATGTATGTATGTATGTTTGCATGTTTGCCTAAAATTTTCGACAGTAGAGGGGTCGCTTTTTTCGCCGATATTTTCGAAAGTCATCCTCTCTTTTCGATTCTATAGCCTTAATTAAAACTTACGTCACTTCCGGTTTGGCGGTGGTCGTAACAGCAAATACGTCCTGTTTTTTTCCCGTTCTTTTCCTCCTTTGCGGTACGGGTTCGAGCCTGCCTTCCTACTACCACTTTTTTTTGCTCAACAGACACCTCCAAACACCCAGGCAACGCCGGGCATCCATGCTTATGCACACACACACACACACACAGATATATATATATATATATATATATATATATATGATTACTTCATTTAATCACATAAATTAATATATGGAGGTATAATTCTATGCGTAAATATTTCAGTATTTACTTCAACAGTGCTCATACATAGGTAAAGCTAGGTAGTAAGTTATTAATATATATGCACATATACATGCATACATATATATAATACATACACACGCACACACACATATACACACACGCATATATATATATATTTTATAATATAAAGCTGAATGTGTGTGTGTGTGTGTGTGTCTGGTCACGAATAGGCTCCTATATGGTTGACTATTTAAAAAAAAACTGATTACATATAATGATAGAAGATGTATCGGGACACAGTGATGGGTATGTTTGATCTGGCAGAAACGTGGTTCATTAAAATTGTGGAGTCTGCGTTCGCGTATGATCCACAAAGTATGGAAATAAATAATAAAAAAATAAAAAAAAACGTTTACAAGTGTTTTTGATATAGATGTACATAAGAATACTTTGATAAGTATGTTTTAACTTAAATAAAGATGGTATAATAAAATTGTGGGGTTTGCGTTCGCGCCTGGCCTCCATAGAATTGAAATAGGCACAAACTTTAATAAAGACTTTTCATATCTATCTGCGTAAGTATACTTTGATAATTATGCTTCAGTTTGAAGAAATATGATATAATAAAATTATGGGGTGTTCGTTCGCACCTGACCTCCATAGAATGGAAATATGTCACAAAGTTTAACAAGGTTTTTTAATATAGATCCACAGAATATTGTGTGTTTCAGTGTGAACAGGTATGGTATAATAAATAATGGGGTTTATCAATTTAATTTTTACTTTCATCATATTTTGCTTTGGTTTTGATACTCCCAGATTCGAAGCTATCTCTTTACAACCCTTCCTTTCATAACCTATCATATTTTCATAAATTAGAGTCCATTTTCTGTAGGCTGCTTTTTGAACCCAGTCAACGACAGGTACTTTTGCCAGTATATATATATATATATATATATATATATATATATATATATATATATATATATATATATATATATATATATATATATATAAGTCCCTTGACATCATCTTTGCACTTTTCATTCATGATGTCAGCTGTTCCCACAAAAAAAACGACTTTCTATGTCATGACCATATGTCGGACACACGCGCTCACACAGCCAAAATAAGCACGGGCACTGAAACCTGCCCCGAGAAGCGGTCAGGCGGTTGAAAAATAAAACGAGGATGCTCATCCTCCCCCCCTTTCTATTCCCCACCCTTCTTTCCTCCTGATGTTGTCTGGACGACCGGACAGGATGAACTGGATTGATAATCGAACCAGAAATGTGTAAACGTTGCGACAGGAGGATTCACTGTTTTGATAAAACACAAAACAACAACGTTTATCTATTTCAATTCATTTTCCAGGAAGTCCTCTTCCTGTCCAGAAAGAGAACAGACTATTATTACAACAATTAGATGACGCAGAGACGCACACAACGAAATAATAAGACCAACCACCCACACTTTATATATATTATCATACTAAAGCAAGGTTGATTTCGACAAGGCTTTTTTCTTGCTCGTTCATATATATATATATATACATATATATATATATATATATATATATATATATATATATATATATATATATATATATTTATATATATATTTATATATATATATTTATATATATATTTATATATATATATTTATATATATACATATATATATTTATGTATATATATTTATATATATATATACATATATATATTTATATATATATATTTATATATATACATATATATATATTTATATATGTATATATATATTTATCTCTCTCTATATATATTTATCTATATATATTTATATATATATATTTATACATATATATATATATATATATATATATATATATATATATATATATTAAAAAGTTTAACTTATGTGCAGGTAACCTACATGTAAAATTTTAAGGGTTTAGACCCAAAATTGGCGGAGGTGTTTGGTAGAGTCTGGAAAGTCCAACCTTTCAACTTAGACCTCTTAGCAGCCAAATTTTAGTCCCAAAACTGATTATAACGCTTGCTCTATGTCTGAATACACTTTAGGCAAAGTGTAAAATTTTTAGACCAGAAATTAGCTGAGTAATTTGATAGAAACAGCAGAGGTCAATTTTTTTAAACATTGGCCCCAATTTTCACCCCTTAGCCTTTGTTTTGTGCTTAAATCAAATTAAAAAGCTTGATCCATGTCCAAGTAACCTACATCTAAAATTTCAAGTGTTTTGACCCAAAATTGGCGAAGGAGCTTGGTAGAGTTTTCTAAGGTAAAATCGTTGAACTTTGACCCATTTGACAGCCAAATTTCTGGTCGAAAACTGATTAAAAAGATTCCCTAAAATTTCAAAACCCTTTATGTCAAATCTCGAGTCTGTAGACTAAAAAATGACAGAGTAGTTTGGTAGGGAAATGTACACACACAGACAATTTCCCTTTTTAGATATGTAGATTATATTTCTCTTAGTCTGTCTATCCGTTCCATTTACCTAAAATTTTGTACGGATCTTTGTTATGATAAGGTGCAGCGAACTAAGTATTGTCATGTATAGTTAGGTATTAATAAGGACTAATAGGGATTAATATTTAATGCAAACATGAGCACACATTTAACAATATTCAACTATACCTTTGGCATTAGACACTCATTCTAAGTCAACGTGCTGTAACCTTTTCTTGTTTGTAACGAGATTGAAAACGTCTAGTCTATATTATATTAGTTTTTGTCTGTCCATGTGTATGTTTCACTTTTTCTCTGAAACTACTCAGCCAGTTTAGCTAAAAATTTGTACGGCCTTTGTTATTATAAGGCGCAACTTATTATGGCATTCGTTCGATGTACAGTCAGCATCAATAGAGATTAATAGTTTCACTTTCTGGCGTCCTTATTTCTAATTTCTGTTCAAAGGACGTCATAGGTGGACTTTCTCACCGATATAAATGATTGCGCGCTAAAAATAATTGAATTAAAAAAAATATTAAGCTTTCTTCAATGAAAGTCCCTGCTGCTGGCCTGTCAGACGAAACGGTAAAATATTCATTTCGTAAACATATTTTTATTTGAAAAGTTCAAATATGGACTATGTTTTAAATTTTTTACTTTCTTTAATTTCAATAAGTCGCTTCTTAGTGTGACAGGCCCACAGCAACCGTCGAGGGACTTTGATCAAAGAAAGCCTGATTAAAAAAAAATATTTTTAGCGTACAATAAGTTATATCGGTGATAAACAGTCGATCGATGATGTCCTACGAAAATGAATTCGGACTTTTGTTGGAATTTACTGGTACGATCTAGCTGAAAGTTTGTATGGACTTTTTTTTATAAGGTGCAGCGAAGCAAGTTTTATGGTATCCCTTCGATGCACAATAAGGGATAATTAGGGATTAATATGTATAAAAATTGAATACAAAAATAAGCCCAAATTTAACCATATTTAACCATCAATTTGGCAAAAAACAACCATTCTTAGTCAACGGGCTATAACTTTTGCCTCTAAAAAGAGTCTAGTCTTCTATATTTCTACTATCTATTACATAAATCTCATCTGTGTGTTTGAATTTATGTATGTATGTATGTATGTATGTATGTATGTATGCCTAAAACCTTCGACAGAGGTGACGGATTTTCACGAGATCGGTATCGTATTGAAGATCGACCCTTCAGACGACAAATATCGAAAAATTGGCTAAAAACATTCATTCTTTCACCCTCAACTGGCCACTTTTCTACAAGGAGGGGGTCGCTATTTTCGCCGATATTTTCCGAAGTTATCCTCTCTTGTCGATTGACTAGCCTTAATTTAAACATTCGCCACTCTGGTTTGGAGATGGACGCAACGACAAAGATGTCACGTTTTTTTTTTTATTCGCGTTCTTTTCCTTCTTCGCGGTACGGGTTAACGCCTGCCTGCGTACTACCACTTTTTCTTGCTCCAAACACCCGGGCGACGCCGGACACGCAGGCTAGTCTATTATAAAAATATCACCTGTCTGTTTTAATGTATGTATGTATGTATGTATGTATGTATATCTGCCTAAAACTTTCGACAGATGCGACGGATTTTCACGAGATCGGTATCGTTTTGAATCGACCCTTCGGACAAGAAATATCGAAAAATTGGGTAATAGCATTAATTCTTGTACCCTTATCTGGGCACTTTTCTACAAGGAGGGGTCGCGTTTTTCGCCGATTTTTTTCAAAGTTCGGCTAGATATCCATGAAAAAGTTCAAAGAACTGTAATTATTAAATACTACTACTACTACTACTACTACTACTACTAATAATAATAATAATAATTATATATATAGATAGATAGATAAGTAAATAGGTACAAGTATGTAATATATCTATCTGTACGTATATATAAATAAAATTGAAGTTTTTTTTTTTATCCAACATTGATAGTAAGATCCTACTATTTCTACATAAAAATTGGGAAAACGCAACGAACTTCTTAATATAATCAGTCATGGATATGCGAGCGACTACAGGAAGGTTAATTTGGAAAGAGAACGTTAATTAATTACATAATCACTTTTTATGGTTTCTTATTAGATGATTGGTTTCATTTCAATATTACACGCAATTATATTTTTGTACATTCTGCACACCTGCATAGAATTTAAGATGAAACGCTATAGGACCCACACATACAAACACACACGCACACACACACACACACACACACATATATATATATATATATATATATATATATATATATATATATTAAGTAATGTGATTTATAATTTAAAAATTTAAAAAATTTTTAAAATTTAAAAATCAAAATTTAATTAAATTAAAAATCAGTTTCATAAGAAGGAACAACAACAAAGTCAATTATCTGTTGTTCCTTCTTATGAAACTGATTTTTAATTTAATTAAATTTTGATTTTAAAATTTAAAATTTTTTTTAAATTTTAAAATTATAAATCACATTACTTAATATTGAATTAGCTCTAGGACATTTAACTATCGAGCTTATATATCTAAATTACAACGAGCATTTCCTGTATTTTAATTAAACTAGTAATTTCACTATTACATTAAAATACACTTAGCTCTTTAGACTATTATTCTAATCTCCTTTAAATTATATATATATATATATACATATATATATATATATATATATATATATATATATATATATATATATGTATATATATACATACATTTGTAGTCATCGACATAGTCCTGTTTCGTTGTATCACAACTCATCAGTGCCGCTATATACAGGGTGTTCCAAAAGTCTTGGGCACATTCCAAGTCCGCATAACTGCTTAATTGTGAATGGTAGTAAGATGAAAACGGTGCCATTTTAAAGCTAAATGCATTAAGTTTTTTTGTAAGGCTATACCAAAATATACCATATGTGTTTTTTAGTTCTAGAGATATTCAATGTCAAAATGTGCCCAAGACTTTTGGAACACCCTGTATATATATATATATATATATATATATATATATATATATATATATATATATATATATATATATAAAAGTGAGAATGTGTGTGTGTGTGTGTGTGTGTGAGGACAATTCTCAACTACTAAACGAACTTTTAATCTGCAGACTTGAAATTTGGTATATAGGTTATTCAGACATGAAGAAAACTTTTTAATAGGTTTTCTTACGGAAAAAAAGAGCTACTAACGGGTCAAAATTAGCAAATTGTTACGTTTGGGGACCGTCGAATTTTTATCTATTTGTCAACTGTTTCACGACTGGGCATGCACGGTGGAGAAACACGAGGGCTGCTTGTTGTTAATAAAAGTTTTAGAAGATGCTTTGCAACCATCGTGTTGAGCTGGTCTAACGTTTATCGTACTTGACTTAATATCTTTAGGGTTTGATCTCAGCTTGAGTATTTATTTTTTTTATTTACAAGAAGTGAACTTTTTAGCAAAAAAAAAAAAAAAAAAAAAAAAACATAATAAGCGCATGGATATACCTCAGTGTATGTATTAATTAAAATGTAATATTTATGCGTAATTTACGACCGGGCGGCTAGCTAGTACACATATTTAAAAGTGACCTTGTCAGTGTGTGTTCGAAAATTCTCTACCAATCCCTACTCTGAATATTTTGTCTACAGAGTTGATGTTTGACAGACAGGGCATTTAAACCGGTAGCATGTTTTCGATATGGTTTTTAGCCGGCAAAAATTGTGCTAAAGAGTCAAAATTCTATACAAAAACAGTCGACCTTGGCAGGGTAAGTCGAATAAAACATTAACCTTGTGAAATAAAACATTCATAGCTCGAAATTGCTTAATTTTCAACCATCCATATCCACTTCAGTAGCTCAGACGGTAATTACGCTGGATAGATAAAACAACGACTAAGGCCGGAGTGCTAAAAGTTCTGGTTTCGTTTCTAGCAGATAATACCCAAGTCGTATAAAGTCTATAAAGTGAGTGTTCATTTTACGTTAAATTAATAAATAAAAATGAGCTCCACTTTATAACTGCTTCACATCTTGTTCCTGTTTTTTTTTTTACTGTTCTTTTCGTTTTCAGCACGCACGAAAACCTATTTCCACGATACTGCACTTTTACCAATACTTTCATCATTGTCAAATGTTTTTCTAGTTTGTCATATGTATTACAAAATATCTGATATTTTCCAAATCTCTAGGCTTGATGGGGGGGGGGCTAAAACTTGCTGCTATGGTTTCAAATGATCCGAAATGACAGCAAGGGGAGACTTGATTCCAAATATTTCTCATATGTTATATCTCCTCTTTTTAGTTTTCAAACATAAAGTAAATTTCACAGTGTATAAAGATTATTTGATACTGGAGATATTCATAATCGTACTCTATTTCCAAAAGAGGGGAGATATAACATATGAGAAATATTTGGAATCAAGTCTCCCCTTGCTATTATTTTAGATTATTTGAAACCATAGCAACAATGTTTTGTCTTCCCTCCTTCAAGGACAGACGGTTTGGGTATATATATATATATATATATATATATATATATATATATATTACAAAATATCTCAATTTTCCACAAAACCTCCGCCGTTGATGGAAGGAAGACTAAAACTTGCTGCTATGATTTCAAATGATTTGAAATAACAGCAAGAGGAGACTTGATTCCAAATATTGCTCATATGTTGTATCTCCCCTCTTTTGGAAATAGGGTATGATTATGAATATCTCCAGTACCAAATAATCCTTATATACTGTGAAATTTACTTTATGTAAGAAAACCAATGTACGCATTCAGATTTCAGGTAGTTTTACCTGACGTTTCCATACGAGGATGAAACGTGGCAGTTTCTGTGCAGCTTAATTGCAATATTTTATAAAGTACTGTATATATATATATATATATATATATATATATATATATATATATATATATATAGTCTTTGAAGTTTTTAACATTTGAAACCATACAAAAATTTACTTTTTATCATTCGTTAAAAAAAAAAAAAATCTCGTCAGTAAGTCATTTAATCACCTGCAATCACTGCATCAACTCTCTCGAATTTACTATAATACCAATTTTATTTTTTTATTTTTCAAGGGATCATCAGTTGTTTACCATGAAACACTGTTTCGGGGATATATATATATATATATATATATATATATGTATGATAAAATGAATATCGACTTTCTATAATTCACCGTGGGCTCTTCACAGGTCTGCTATTGAAATGTATAGTATTATTAGCACTGCAAAGGATCTCAAACCAGGCAACAACCGTTCTAAGAATCTTTCTAACAAAAAAAACAAAAAAACAAAAACAAAAAAAAAAAAAAAACACAACAAAATGCCGAAACATATGGCACGCGTAAACAAAGTGGAAGGCTTCCCAAATTAACAACAAATGCAACGGAGACGCTTATTTCAAGAGGTTTCAAAAAAAAGGACCACGCTCCAGAAAACCTCCATCAACTCAACTTCAGCCAAACGTAACTCCCAAGTGTGTATGGCAAGTATTAAATTAATGTGATAATTAAGCTTATCTTTCACACACAAAAAGCGTCGTCTCTAACTTTACTTCATACGGAGAGGCACACAGAAATGGATTAAGGAGAAAGTCCCCTAGGGCCACGAACAGACGTTTAATAAAAAAAGAAAATACCGCTTCCCACTGCAGTAAGGTTAGACATGAAATCAGTTTAATAGGAGGGGATTTATCCCCCCCGCCCCGAGGTTGCACCTTAGAAGGGTACAATAACAGTCGAGCTCAGACCCCTCTGCATTTTATGGTGTGTGCGCCTATCAGTCGGCCGCTAATAAATTAACTTCCAGGATCGAAGGAGGTGGTAATGTTTGGGAGGGTTTAGGTACTATTATTGTACTCATGCAGAGAGTGATCCGTGCTGAAATAATAAATTTATTATTTAAAAAGCCATTCTTAACATGGGGAGGGGGGTGTTTTGTCGCTATTCTGTACTTTAACCTTACAATTGAATAAAAAAAAACATATAACTTTAATTAAACTTGGAAATACGATTTCAAAAAATAGCGCGGATCACTCTCTGCATTAGCACCGACATTATATATATATATATATATATATATATATATATATATATGTATATATATAGTTGGGACCCTTACAGGTACTACCACTCTGGGTCAGAGTGGACCTGGGAGCAATGGCAATTATAGGGTGGAACCACACTCCCCAAAGCCCGCAAACTGGGGCCTCACATCGGATATAGTTTAAGGTCATATCCTAGACTGATATGTAAAAGAAAATTGCAAAATGTTAAATGTAAAAACATAAAAAATAAAAACCTACCGTAATTTTTAATTTTTATTAACTGCGTGAAGAAAAGATTTTTTTTTTTATACATAATTTTAAGAAATTTTTTTTTCGAATAAATAACTCTTAGCGAATGTGTTTTTTGTCCAATAAATAATTTTAAACAAATGTGTTCGATATTTGGGAGGGGGGAGTAGAGCCAAGAGACTAATTCAAAGAGGTTAAACAGATTTCAGTGTCTTCTGACGATATTAAGGGTTAAATCGAAGGAAGTGCCAGGAAAAGCAAATATAACAAAGCACGACACGCATATGGCAGCAGCAACAACCACAGCCAACGTATGCAAATGCCCGATCCATGTGTGAAGTGACGTCACAGCGAGAAAGAAGGAAAGAGAAAGATTATAAAAAAGAAAAACGTGTCGGAGAAAGTGAAAAACAGGATTGCTACCCACGTGGTCTGCGAGCGACAGGGAAAGACGTGTCCTTAAGATGGCCGCACAAAGATAGAATACCACGCATTCAACACGGCAAAGTATTAAGTGCAATGGAGTAAGAAAAGTCTTTTGAACAAGAGACAAGGCGTTATTCTGGAAGCGCCTGTAAATAAATGTCTGTTGTTACAAATTAAGAAAAAGATGAATTCTTTCCTTGTCTTTGTTTCCTTGTGACTGCAACGTGTGGGCCCCGGATGTTAACATGTAACGACTATGTTACACAAAGAAAGTAGTATAGTGTTATGAGTGAAAAAATATATATCTATAAAAGTGAGAATATGTGTGAGAACACTTCTCAACCTATATACTCAACGAAATTTTTTATCTATAGATTTGAAATTTTGTATATAGGATATTCAGGCATGCGGAAAACTTTTTAATCCGTTTTCATCCGGAAAAAAAGGCTGCTAAGATGTCAAAATTGAAAAAATTGATACGTGAAGGCAGTCGGATTTTTATCTATTTGCTAACTGTTTTACGACTGCGCATGCGCTAATCGTTCACATCATGTTAAGAATAAGAACGTTTGAAAACACCCTTTGGAGATGTCTTTAGGTTTTGGTTTCGCTCTCAGCTCGAGTATTTTTTTTTTTTTACTTAGAAGAAGTGAATTGTTTAGAAAAACACAATAGTCGTATGAACATGGCTCAGTTTCTTTCCTTTTTTTTACGTCATTTGTTATTAAGGACTGGGTAACGCCGGGTATATATATATATATATATATATATATATATATATATATATATATATATATATATATATATATATATATACCCGACGTTACCCAGTATTAAACGTAACGTTACAGTCCTTAATTAAAAAGTTTTCCGCATGCCTGAATATCCTATATACAGAATTTCAAATCTATAGATAAAAAATTTCGTTGAGTATATAGGTTGAGAAGTGTTCTCACACATATTCTCACTTTTATAGATATATATTTTTTCACTCATAACACTATACTACTTTCTTTGTGTAACGTAGTCGTTACATGTTAACATCCGGGGCCCACACGTTGCAGTCACAAGGAAACAAAGACAAGGAAAGAATTCATCTTTTTCTTAATTTGTAACAACAGACGTTTATTTACAGGCGCTTCCAGAATAACGCCTTGTCTCTTGTTCAAAAGACTTTTCTTACTCCATTGCACTTAGTACTTTGCCGTGTTGAATGCGTGGTATTCTATCTTTGTGCGGCCATCTTAAGGACACGTCTTTCCCTGTCGCTCGCAGCCCACGTGGGTAGCACCCCTATTTTTCACTTTCTCGGACACGTTTTTCTTTTTTATAATCTTTCTCTTTCCTTCTTCCTCGCTGTGACGTCACTTCACACATGGATCGGGCATTTGCATACGTTGGCTGTGGTTGTTGCTCTGCCATATGCGTTTAGTGTTTTGTTATATTTGCTTTTCCTGGCACTTCCTTCGATTTAACCCTTAATATAGTCAGAAGACACAGAAATCTGTTTAACCTCTTTGAATTAGTCTCTTGGCTCTGCCCCCCCCCCCAAATATCGAACACATTTGTTTAAAATTATTTATTGGACAAAAAACACATTCGCTAAGAGTTATTTATTCGAAAAAAAAATTGCTTAAAATTATGTATTTAACAAAAAAACTTTTCTTCACGCAGTTAATAAAAATTAAAAATTACGGTAGGTTTTTATTTTTTATGTTTTTACATTTAACATTTTGCAATTTTCTTTTACGTATATGACCTTAAACTATATCCGATGTGAGGCCCCAGTTTGCGGGCTTTGAGGAGTGTGGAGCCACCCTATAATTGTCATTGCTCCCAGGTCCACTCTGACCCAGAGTGGTAGTACCTGTAAGGGTCCCAACTATGGATTAAATAGAAACAGACTTGAAAAAAAAATTCTATTAAAATTTTTTTCTTAAAAATAACTGGATTCGGCATTAAATAACCTGAAAAGGGTTGATATGCCGTAAAACAAAAACAACCAATCAACCAACTTTTACGTATCGTTGTTATGATTTCATCGGTGACGCTCGGCATAATCCGGCTGTTAACCTCATCTTACGGGAAAAGCCGAGGGAAAGCTGAGTTACGTCTGCTTCAAAGTATGCACTACTATAAATTTTAGTATTAAAATTATTTAGAATTAGGATTATTTTAATAACATATTATACATATGCGGGTGGGGTGTACGTAGTCGGTAGTGTCAGGATGATTAATCGAAATCGGGAATCGGAAAAATCGGAAAATTTTGGGGTATCGGAATCAGTATCGGAATCGAAAAAATTTGACCCTATTTTAATTGTCTTTTTTATTTGATTTTGTTTAAAGTAAAATCTTCCATTGCTGGTAATAATGAAAAAATAATAAATATTTATTGATTTTAAAATACCAGTAAAGCTAAAATCGATAGATCATCCTCCAAAAGAATATTTTTTAGGAACATATCTTTAACGTGTTTTTCTAAAAAAATTTTTTAATGAAAATCGGGAAAAATAACAATCTTATAGTTAAATAATTAGAGATTTATAAAGAATCGGAATCGGAATCGGTAATTGTATCGGAATCGGGAAAGATATTGGAATCGTCCCATCACTACTAGGTGGGTGTTATACAAACTGATATCCAGGGGTTATTGTCATTTAGACTTATGAAAAATACAGCCAGTGCTATTTTTGGGTGAGATTTCCGAGTTAAATTCATGTTTTCCGGAATGTTACGCTTAATTTATTTTTTACGCGAAACTACTGAAATATTAACAAAGCGATCGCCTCTTCCTATAAGAATGAGTTTTTAAATAATATCGTTATTTCAGCATAGTCAGTATTTTGAATAATAACATATTGTAATCGCTTCAGTAATTAATCTGGAAACTTATAATGCTACCTGAAAAATAAATAATAAAAATTAAATTTCGTTTTATTTATTCACTAGCGAGGGGTACCCGGCGTTTCCCGGGTGTTTGGAGGTGTGTGTGGAAACTCCGGGGGTGGGGTGGGGGTTAAAAAAAGTAAGTATGAGGATCGAACCCGAACCCTTGAGGCAAAGTTGTAAATTAAAGTCTGAAAAAAAACAAAAAAAACGTGCGACGTTAACCATTGCCCCACCGCGAGATGCTAACTGAAACACGTTTGAATTTATTTAAATTGGCAGGTGCCCGTTTTAATGAGTTAATGAGGTCAAGTTTGACTGCGGAATAGTATTTACTGCGGAATGCTTTTTTTTATTTTTTTTTATTTATTTATTTTTTTCCCAAGATGTTATAGGAAAAAGACTAACCCACATGCGGCGAGCGACAAATGTTGAATATTTATCTTCCCGAAATCGAGCAAACTAAATAGACACGCGAGCTTCGTTGTTAACTGTTAACTGTTAAGAGATATTACGATTTATAAGTGATATAAAAAGTTTTAAAAAGTTGTTAACCGACCGACCGCTTCTCTGAAAAAAAAAGGCTTTTGTAGACATACAGAAAAAGCGAACACACATACATACATACATACATGATGATTGCAATGTCTTGTCAGACGAGTGCCACTCCCTCAGACATTTAAAATCCATGAGCCCAAATGTCTGAGGGAGTATCTATACAAATATGATGTTAACGAGTCTTAGCTTTGTACGACAGCTAAGTCTCTCTCTCGGTTCAAAATGTTGAGATCCAGCAACAAGCAAGAGCAAGATAGCCAGCAACAAATTAAACTGCAGACCAGCTTAATGCGGGTAATGGTCTTCCGCTTTATGGTTTTTTAAATCAGAGATTTGCTTCTCCTAGAAAGGTTGCCTTCACCACGGCTTACGGGAGCCCTCTCTGCCCCAATACACATATACACACACACACAAATATACACGGTGCTAGTTGGCCGTTGACCCAGAAAAAGAGTTCATTCGCCCTTTGGAAGGTCTTGTTTTTAATCCTTCAGGGAGACTAGCCGCCCTCCTCACCAATATATGTCAGGTCATGTCATATGCTACTGGTACCATGTAACCCAGTACTACCTGCCTCATGGTCGGGTCACCGGCGACTAAACTGGTTCCCCCACCAGACTCATACATACATACATACATACATACATACATACATACATTTTCGCTTTTATATTTATAGATTATATTGTTGTATACCTGTAAAGGCGGGGCTAACGAGGAAGTTCTCAACGCCCTTAAAATTCTTTCTGCGTTAAAGACTTATCCTGCCTTAATAGAGTTCAAAATAGACTTCGTAGCCTCGGAGGGGATTGCCTTTTCTCTTCCCTGCGATCTCTTTCTCGTAGAAGAGACGTTGCGAGTCTGTCTCTTCTTTATCGATATTTTCATGGCAAGTGCTCGTCTGAGCTCTAATCTATGGTCCCTGCTCGCCAAACTTTCACGAGAAACACTCGTCTAGTTGAAAACACTATCAATAATTTCCCTCATTTTTTTACCTGTGCCTAAACTTAAACGTAGATTCCATGAACAAAGTTTCTTTCTTAGAACTGCGCACCTGTGGAACTCTCTTCCGTTTTCCTGCTTTCCAGCTGACTACAATTTCGTCGTCTTCAAGTCCAACGTAAACAAGTTCTTGATGAGCCGTTTCCCTTAAGTAATCCGATTTACCAAATTTACACTACTAACGATTACTGTGATAGTGTGCCATTGACTACTGTACACTCTTTAACCTTTATCCTCGAGTGGCCTCTCGGCCTTGATAAGTGGTAATCCCTATGTAAATAAATATATAAATAACCCGAAAATGATTGATATGCAATAAAACAAAAAAAACCAAACCAAACACCATGAATAAATATTTGAAGATATAAAGAACTTGACGCATAAAAACTTTCACCAAAATGACTGGAATCTACATTAAATAACCTCACCAAAATAACTAAATTTAAACAACTAAATCAAACCAACAATTTAACTGCCGTCGTCACTTAAATTAATCAGCATGTGTAACGAGATGATATATCGGACGAAGAAAGTTTTATATGAAGATGACTAAATGTTTATAGTCGCATATAAAGTTGTATTCCTGTCTGTTTATAGAAAAAGACGACATGATTCCATTTCCGTTTGATGAAAACCGGGTTTCTTTTTCCACAAGTTGGCCAATTGTGTCCAAATCCCAAGAGCGACAGGAGTCTTCTACCGTGTCTGCAAGTAACACAATGTTCAACAAGTGAGATCGGAGATGTGCCGCTGTACTACCCATGCTCTCTACAGATCCAAGTTATGACAACAGAACCATTGTCATCACCCTGAAAATGCAAATCCGGACGGTTCAACACTTGGGGACACAGCTCAACGAAGTTTCCGGCTACGGTTATGGTCTTTAGGTTGGTTTCAAGTAAGGGTCACATCATCCCACCCCACAGCATCAAAGTTGGGTTGAAAGTCAACACCAAAGTGTACCTAGACGTGCTAAAGAGTGTCGTGCAATAAGGTGCTCGCAGACCCTGGGTGCCGCAGCAGGACTCGGCGCCAGCCCACAAGTCCAAAGAGACCCAGGCTTGGCTTCAGAAGGAGTGCTACGATTTTGTATCCTTCTCTCGCTGGTCCCCCTCCTTCTTCAACTTGAACCCGCTTGACTACTTCGTTTGGTCATTCGTCCAGAACATGACCAGCATGACCTCACACAACATTAAAGTCAGCCTGATCGCCACCACCCGCCGAGTATTCGTTGCACCCGCCGTCAGCCCTTATGGAAAAGGCATGCTCCCAGTTCCGAGCCCGTATTGAGGTAGTAATGTAGGATAAAGGCGGCTACGTTGAATAGATATCAGCTCTATTACATAATCACTCGCTCACTGCTTACGTTCAGACTTTAAAGACAAAGGATACCCTTTAGGGGTAGTAGCGCGTGTAATTGTGAGGCAAGGGTTGCGCAATCCTCAACCACACCTCTCCTGAATCGGCACTGTTTGAGTCCAGTAACAAGGAGAAGACCAGGACGACTGGAAACAATGCCGAGAGAAGCGGAGAGCACATACAGCACCTGAAAGTTCCAAATGGTCACCCATTTAGTACTGGCCAGGTTCAACGTTACTTAACTTCCGTAATCCAGCGGGAACCGGTGTGTCAACGTGATTATGCCGTATACTACATAATCAAGTCAACGTAATTGAATTTTTCAATAAAAGTTTTATAATAAAACTGTAACGTTGTTTTCTTTAGGGCGACAATTTTATCGTTTCATCTTTTATTTGTTCATAATTTAATTGATATGTCCAAAAGTTGCACTGTTTCGTTAAGAGTGCTCTTTGTGGTGAGGAAGGATCGAACACCTAAATTCTGAAAAGAGCGGCACAAACATCAGCAACAATGGTAAGACTGAAGACCATATGGAGAGACAAAAGCATCCCTCTCGGAACTAAGTTAAAGTTACTAAACGTGCTAGTCATCTCAATCATGCTTTACGCCTGAGAAACATGGGCACTGAACGCAAACCTATAAAGGAGAATCCAGGCAGCGGATATGAGATGGCTCAGCAGACTCCTTGGCATCTTATACAAGGACCATGTCAGCAACAATGAAGTCTGCAGAAAGTTCACTAAACAAGTACGTCACTATTATGACCTACTAACCACGAAATCTATTTTGAACTCTGTCAAAGCAGGATAAGTTCTTCTAGATGCTCCTGACCAGATGTGGCATCAGTACTCCATCTTTGGACGTACTTGGCTCTTATGCAGGTAGAGAACTGCATTGACAGTTAGCTGTCTACTGAAGCGGCAGAATGATCCCATCATTTTCCCAGTGACCTTGGCAACGGCTTTGATGTACGTGTTCCATTTCATATGAGAGGTAAAGGTGTTATATTCACAACGTTCCGATTGATTTTACCTCCGACCTTCTTCAGGTGTATCTTGCCGAGCATGGCAATCTTTCTGTCGGACTCCGGACTCTGCACGGAATTTCGAACGGATCCTTTTTTTTTTTAATCCACGGGGGTAGCATGCTCTCGTTTCGTCAGCCATAACTGGGTAGAAGGCCTAAGTAATTCGCAGTTGCAATTTTGAGTATCGCCCGCACTGAGAGTTGAACCTTAACCCCCAGAAGCGTGTAACATGCAACAGAATTTTACCAAGTACTATATGAACTACGCCACGGATCCTTGCGACAGAAAGATTCCCGAGGTTACACCGAGCAAAATGTTGCACAAATAACACTCAGTGGTAGAACAGTAGTCGAAAGAATTCAAATAATATTCGATCCTGATCTAAAAACTTTCAGAAACATAATATAGTTTTGTTTTTTAATTTTATTTTAAGTTCTGAATTATTTTTCAAGAATAACCCCCTATATGTAAAACGATGTAACGTTGTTATAAATTAATATTATCAATTGTACCATTTAAAAGAAGGGCAAAATAAACTAGTAATAATTAAAAAAAAAATTTTTTTTTCATCGTACGAAAATAATGAAATTGCGAGACGAAAAATCGTGTTTTCATAATTGGCGTTTTAAAATAACGTTCCTATGTAGTAGGAATTCCGAGCGTGAAAACATACCTGTGTTTAATAAATCTAGCAAAAATCAACTAACCGTTAGATTTTCGTGAAATTTTCGATACTTACCCATTTTACAATGAAATTACATATAAAATGCAATTTCCCTAAAATATATGAGGGGAAACTTCTTTTTAATGCGTGTTCCCCTCCATATATATATTTTCGAAATTTGAACGAAATATATTTAAATCTATCGAAATTTCTATTTATTATGAAAGATAAGAATTCAAATAAGTAAACCATATTCATTTTTTTAAAATTTAAATACATGTTTTCAACAAAAACTTACCTTGAAGTTGCAATTAAAAAATGGTATAAATATAATATTATTATTTTTTTTTAAATAGCGTTTTTTCTAATTAATATATTCTATAATCAGTTGAATTGCCAAGAAAAAGAAACTTCCTAAAAATCATTTAATTTTTAAAAGATTAAAACGATTAAAATTCCATTATTTCAAAAAGTTCCGTTACAACATTGATTTTTAATTATGTTTAATTTTTTTTTAAACATTAAGTTTTAATATAAACATGACTCTTGTCAGCTATTTTATCGCCAAATTAAAACCGATTTAAAAATATTATTGCCCAAATAATATGGACGGCTCTCATATTTATTTTTGTCTTTTTACCGAACTAAAGTATGGAAGCCTGTATTTAACCAAATGAACATTCAGTAAAGCCGTATTTCATATTTAATATACAAATGTTTATGATATTATTAATCATTAAACTGTGTAGATTTTAAAACCTAACAAAATTATAACAAAGATTAATTATTAATTGCAGCTTGAAGAAGATAAACAAAGTTTGAAAAAATCATTCAGTCGCTTCTGCTTTTCCATAGTTCGTATAGTTAACAGAAGTCTGACGTCACAGAATCATGCGTTCCTCGTAAACTTTTCACTATTCTTCACATTCGTTTGGCAGTGTCTACGTATCCAAATCAGTTTATATTCCACAAGACGAACGATGAATCTCTTAATAATAATAATAATAATAATAATAATAATAATAATAATAATAATAATAATAATAATAATAATAATAATAATCTAGTTTGTCCATCACTTTCCGCATAAAACGTTATCAACCATTCATCTGACGGCGTGAAGCTTAACATTTTTTTTTCTTTTGCGCTTAGGACGAGTACAAATAAAAATCACGCGAGATCTCGCAAGATACTGACAACCGGAAACAAATGATGCATGCGTTATGGCGCCAGGCGCTGTACCCAATACCTTCTATTTCACGTATACACACACACACACACACACACACACACATATATATATATATATATATATATATATATATATATATATATATATTACACAAGCAGGTAAACTCGGCATTGCCTGGTATTGAACGAGAATCAACAAATGTTCCAGCCGTCCTGCTATTGAAATTGGTGAAATTACTTATTTGTCAAGCAAATCGATTGGATTGTTTGATTTCGTTGGGGACCAACCACGGTGTAGTGGGAGGACGCTTCACAGGCTTCCTCGCAGCGACTTTGTCCGCTATACATTGTAGTCTACATTGCACTGTAGATAACCTACTGTTGATTTTATAAAAAATATTTTCATATTATGGCTTGAATTGAAGTTTAAAATGCAAAAGTCAATTCACATTGTTCAGTTGTGCTCTAAACAGAAATATTCATTTTAACATGCCCCGTCTTATCAAAGAACCTATTGCTGATTTTATGAAATTATTTTTGCATATTGGCTTGAAGTAAAGTTTAAAATACAACAATCAAACATAATGCTTCAATTATGCTCTAAACAGAAACATTGACTTCGAACGCGCCCCTGTTTTATGAAAGAACCTACAGTTGATTTTATACGCTGGGGCTTTATGCTTGTGCAGTGATGAAACTTCTCGAATGCACTTGTGCTTTTAGGCTGTGTATAGGTGTTAACTTTGGTTAAAGTCGGGCTTTTTAAATCTTTTTATCGGATTTTTTCGATTGTCGATTTTATGGGAGCATTCCGATGCAAACCTATGTGAAAACACTCACGGGAACGCGAAGTATATTTGTGTGAAATTTCCAAAAAAAAAAAAATGACCCAGTCATTTCGAAGTTCGTAGGCAATGAACTCACATACACAAACACGTGCCTTATATATATATATATATATATATATATATATATATATATATATATATATATATATATATATATATATATATATATATATTTTCTATCAGGAATTGTTAACCGGTGTTGCTCGGTGGGAGCATGCTGCCCTCGTAAAAATTAAAAAGTACGGTTGTTGTTGCCCAACCCCTAACCTCCTCATGTCAAGAATTACTTTCGGAATGCACACCCCCAACTTCCCCATCCATGTTAAGAACAGCGTTCGGGATAGACACTCCATTGTGTGATAGGGGTTGTCAAAATATTTGTCCCAAATTTAACCTTGATAATCGTAGTCAGGATACCCTGCCGCAAATACCATAAACCAACAAAAAATTGGGAGGTGGCAGTGTCGGTAGGATTGACATGGATTTGTTCCTCGCGCATGCGTACAAATATGGCGGCCACTGATTTAAAGTACATAATACAGGTTTTATATCTGGAAAATTATTTGTATCTGCCAAATATAAATGAGATTTTCTTAATCAGCATAGTCGAAAACCATTCAAAGTCGTCATTTTAAAGAAAAGAGTAGAGGTGAAGGTAAGGTAAAAATTTACCCCAAAAACACGTAAACAAAGACAATGTCTGCGCTGTGTCATCTCGAAAACTACCTGTATATGCCAAATATAAATGAGATTTTCTTAATCAGCTTAATCGAAACCCTACGCGGACAAAACAAGTAACATGATTGAAATGTAGCTAATCGTAGGGAAATATATAAGTAATTTTAATTAAAACTAAATGTAATAAAAAGTACAAAAAAAGATAAAGAATGCCCCGTTATAAAATAAAGTAAAAGAATAGCATTGTGTTTGATCTCTAATGTGAGGCATATCTACCTTGCCAAAAAGAGGCACTTTTCATTGAACAATAAAAGTTCAGTCTAGAAGGCTTTCTCTCTTGCTGCCCGAGAACAGAAAAGATAAAGTGTAATACCAGAACAGATACTTTACTAAATAAACTAAAAAAAGTAAAAAAAACAACAAACAAACAAACAAAACAACCCCAATCAGTTTCAAATTAGAAAGTTAAAATTTAGAGAACATACCAGTGCATATGTAAGGGAAAAGAGACAAGAAGTCATTCTTTGGTGAAACAAAAGTCATCTATAACCCCTACCCCCTTTCAAATTGGTCACAATTTTAATCTTCACATCAAAATTAACAATTTCAAGTGTTTAGAGAAGACAAGAGGGAGGCAAAGAAGAGAAAGAGATAAAAAAGAAGGAAAGATGAAGAGGAAAGAAAAAGAAAATCTAACCAAATAAAAAACGTTGGCTCATTTGGCAAATATAAACTTTTGGAAGAAAAAAAAAGCAGATTTTGAAGAAACAACAACAATTTAAGTGGAAATCTACTTTTTCTGGATTAAAAAGAAACAAAGTGCATCACATCTACAAAAGTAGAATCTCATAGAGGGTAGCTGGGAGACATCTCATCTACAAATTTGCTTTACTTTCAAATGTGGAATAAATTTTCTTTTTAATCTAAGACACTTTTTTTACCTTTCCTTTATATATTGTATCCTAGATTATTTATAAACTCATTGTGAGAGTTTTAAATCATAGTTTTTGATGTGCCATTTCTATATATCCACTCGAAAAATAAATAATGGTTCCCGTACAAATATTTTTTCAAGGTTTGTTTTTGTTTGGGGGGATAGTGGCGTGTTGTTTATGAATGCATAGGTAAGTGTAAGGTTATCAGCATTTAATTTTCTGTTTATGAGCGGTTATTATGTTTGTATTTTGTTTATGTTTTGTAACACGATTGCCTTTTGGAGAAACTATCGCCACATTTGAAAAGTTCTGGAGCGTTCGTTTATGTATAAGATGTAGATTTTGGAATAAGTGAATTGTCAGCTTTCAGTCAATACGAATAGGCGGAAATTGAGAAGCGAGAATTTATTATTTTTGAATCGGAAAAGGAGTGATAATGCTCTGTCTATGAGTTTATGATTCAGTTACGAAGGTGTAAGCATAATATATATAGAATGTGTATATTTCTCCCACAGTTTTGACTGGAGGCGGTATGAGGATTTAATATTTAGGGCACAAGATATGAATTAGTTCATCTAAAGATGCTGCGATTGTGATAGTGCTGCTTCTAGGATGAAATGTAGGATTTCATAATAAGGATAAAATGTCTCTCTAAAGTTACATAAGCTATATATATATATATATATATATATATATATATATATATATATATATATATATGAAATAAAAATTACAATTAAATTTACCAAAATGATCCAAGATGGTAAAACTAAAGTATATTATAAATATTAAAGAATTAATATTTATAAAGTAATCTCAACCAGATGTAAAAGCTCGATAAAAACCAAATATGCGATAGAGCTTATAATAAGAGCAAATAGGTCATAAAACATTTTAAAATCACTTTGAAAAAGAGTTAAAAACATATTTAATCTGAAAAGGAAACACTTAATAAGGTTGAAGTAATAGCTATGTAATTTCAAAATTACCATAATTAAATTTGGACTTATGTTTACATACAGAGATCAGTCCTTTTTAGAATTTATTATATTGTTACTTTGAGGGGAAGTAATTATAGTTATAGATTCGGTTGTGCAGAGGCGACACGACTTAGAGCCTGGAGTATAAGATTTAACTTTTTTATGATAGTCCATTTGATTGCGAAGGGGGTATTATTAGAGTTAAGTTTTTTAATTAAAGTGGTTAGAGAAGTTCCTTGGTTATTATTAAAGTTTTGGTTGTTAAAAGAAGAAATGTGGTTTGATATTCTTTTCTTAATTAATGTTGAAGTAGCGCCGATATATGTATGTACTTTATTAAAAGCTAGAGGTTTGATATTAATATTAATTTGATGATTTGTATTAGTTAAATAGTTTGAATTTTGTTCATTGTGTTCAACCAAGTGTGGGACAATGATAGTACGAGGACTGTTTTGGAGGGATAATAAGTGTTGTAAGTATTAGGATGGCTGTTAGGAGAAGTATTATTGTTATTATTATTATTATTATTATTATTATTATTATTATTATTATTAATTTTTCTTTTATTTATATTATTGGATTTTTTCCCCTTTTCCTTGTACATGTTTGTGAATTATTCCACGGATTTGGCCTTTTGGATTATTTTGGACTATCTTCCAGTTACGCGATTTTCTTGGATTTTACTTGTGCAAATGGAAATTTAATTAACTTTCTTGGATTTACATTTTTGGATTTTAACGTCATTGGATACTTTATCTTCCACCAGACTATCCATTCACGTGTAATTACCTTTTTCTTCACCATATTCCCTCTGCTTCACTTTTTGTTATCAAGTAAGATCTTTGACTTACTTGCAGTTTCATCAAATACTTCTGTATGCAAAATCCAATCCTGCATTTTGCTAATTCCTAACCTCTCATGAGAAGGAAAGTATTTCTTCGAAACTTCGCGGATTAAGGACTATCCACTTATTAAGTGTTTCCTTTTCAGATTAAATATGTTTTTAACTCTTTTTCAGTGTTTGTTAACATGTTTTATTAACTATTTGGTCTTATATATATATATATATATATATATATATATAGTAATTTATAAAATATATATGGCGAATTAAGCAAAATATTCCTATCTATCAAATATATTAATCCACCTACACATTCATATCCTGTATGCATATTTACTTATATTTTACTATGTGCATTTACTTATATACTTACTTGCTTTATCCGGAATTTGCAGATACCAGCCATCCTCTCACCTTAATTTTTTTAATTTATTTTATATTTTATTTATTATTTATTAATTATTTAATTTTATAAATTACTAACTAGCTCTACCTACGTATTGAGCACTTTTGAAGTAAATACTTAAAGTTTACGCATAAATCTATACTTTCGTATATTAATTTTATGTGAATAAATGAAGTAGTTATATATATATATATAAACACACACGCATATATGCATATATATATATATAAACACACACGCATATATGCACACGCACATATATTCAAAGAGAGAGAAAAGCGAGTGCAGAGAAATACAGAGACAGAGAGAGAAAGAGAGAGAGAGACATAGCGATGACAGAAAGAGAGAGGGTGTAGTGATTTCGCAAATCTAAAATAATAAGTAACAAGTACTTGGTTGAAGTGCGTGCCATAAATATTCATTGTCTGGTAGTCAATTCCGAGGTCGTCCGCGATCTTTCTTCACCTGTGCGTTTGAAACCCTTGAAGCGCCCTCTTTTCTACGAAGTGAGCAATAAAAAACAATTGCCCCCACGTTGTTCGACACGTGTTTACACAGCGTCGACACGCTCCCCGTACCCAACCACGACCCCCAACTATTGTCACAGATTTTCTTTATTGCCGTTTAAGTCAGAACTAGTGCCACGTCCTACGACTTACTAGATTATTGACTAGAAGCTGTATCAGTAAGCGTTATAATAACACACCTTGAAGCATTTAGACAAGCAGTAGTTTGAACTCGATTTAGCCAATACCATACAACTTTTCCTTTTCTTGCTTGGCTTAGTTTGTTATTGTCACCCGAATCCCAGGAAATGCCAATGGTTGCTCTCAGTGAGAAATCAATGACAAGCGACTGTTGCGTGTTGCGATAACCGCCAATCAGTTGCAAAGTTTTTGTAAGAGATAGAACGTACAGCAAAAATGGCGAAACTCGTTTCCCCCCCTCAAAAATCACTGACGCTGCTCAATGTGATAACTCCTAATGAGTTCATGCGAAGATCAAAGTGCAGTATCTGCTCTCAAGCTACACTTCAATTTTTTTGTTTTCGGTTAGTGGGAGAGAAATCCTTCACGACCGAGACAATTTTTTTTGTTCTTTTCCCTACACGTTAAAAATCGTCCCTGGTGTCTAACTCTGCCCTCGTGGGGAGGCAAAGTAAATGGGAACTCCTAATGATTAAAAAGATAATGGAGCAAAAATGTCGGATGAAGCCATTTCAAGTGGTTAGGGGAAGTAAGAATGCAAATAACACTTCAAACAACCACCAAAGTCTTAAATGAATTAGGATCAGATATATTTAATTCCATTCCAATAATCATTTGTTCTTCGTTAATCTGGATAGCAGGGTACCAAATTATCGATGAAAATAAATGTTGGTGCATATAAACCGACAGGCAGGGTGCATATAATTTTTACGGTGAACAATGTGTTACTTGAGTTTGACTGGAACGATGACGTGTACATCTTAATATGTTATTTTGACGGGATAACAAATACTTGTATTAGGTTAGTGCAAAAATAATGTCGTTTTTGACGTTCAACTTTAAAAGAATCATAACTCCTTTCCTAATAAACTTTATTAATCGAAATAAGATTCATTAGAGTGTCGATTCTAATGAGAAACAAGTTTATTTTTCCCATTAACATAAAAATCCGGAGTTCTGCAAACGATGAAGTCACCGAAGGCCGATTCGACATCATCCCGGCTTTTGAAGCATTTCTTTTGTTGTCGCGCAGGAAGTTGTCGAGATGCTTATAAAAGTGATAATCGGTGTGCGAGAGGTCCGGTGAATATGGCGGATGAGACAGAGTCTTGTATCCCAATTCGTACAGCTTCTGCAGAGTCAGTTGAGCAATATGCGGGCGAACGTTGTCATGGAGGAGAATTGGTCCCTTCATATTGACCAATCTCGCGCACAGAGGAGACAATATTCCATTAATGGAGAGTTAGACAAATGTTCTTTGGTGCAGAAGAAGAAGAAGAAGAAGAAGAAGAAGAAGAACAACAAGAAGAAGAAGAAGAAGAAGAAGAAGAATAGTGTATACAATAACAACACTCTATATAATAGACAAAGTATATAAACATTTCAATTCTATAGATAAACGTTTAACATGGCAGTAACAACCGGGTCGAATTCACATACTTGTTTCTTCGAACGATGACACTACACAAATTTACATTTCATATAACATTTCATATAACATTTCGGAGATGACAACGTTTTGACTTTACATTTTGGATCTTCATTTCACCGGCTTCCACGGTGTCTTCTCTCCGGCTTCTCGCCTGACTTCTTCGATTGCCTTTTTCTACCAACTGACGTCCGTGTATATACTCAAACTAATGCTTTTTGATTACGTCGTTTGCACGTCCACAAAGAATCCCATCAGCCGGCATCTTTATCACGCATCTAGTTATTAATATTGTTAACACATATTCCTTTTTCCGAAAAACCTATTTGGTTTTATTTATCTAAAATTCCTTCTTGTTATTGTTTATAGAATCTAGTCAAGTTAAATTCCTAAAACGTCATTTAACCATACTTGTCCTTGAATTGCATTTTTCTCTTTAAAACAAATCTAATTCACGTTATAAACAATATACAATATATCTAATATAACTCATATATTCACGATATAAACAAATCTACACGACGGCTGAAATATTAAGGAAAACCCTTGAATGCGGAGAATAACACAAGACAATATAACGAAGAAGCGTTACAGGGAATGAAGAACACCGAAGCTGCAGAGCTACATGTTCTACACCCCCATCATGCATCTCTCCATTGCTTCACCACCGTCCCCCCCAAAAAAACCCCAGTGATAACAAAGAGCCGAGAAGGGTCAAGGAGGATGGAAAGATCGAGGAGGGAGCACTGGCCAGACCTCCGCTGGACAAGTGCGGAGAGAACTGGGATCTTGGGGAGGCTTAGTGCCACTCAAATTCCAGTTTAAACCAATGGCCACTGCCAGCGAAAAATCAATGGTAAGAGGCTGTTGCGATGATGCAAATTTATTTGCAAAAGCTATCGAAGGAGGAGGAGAGAGAGCTGGACGTCTGGGGAGACTTGTTGTCACTCAGCTTCCAGAGAACACCACAGGTCTCCAATCAGATCGTTTGCTGACTCGTGTGAAAGCTCCAGGTGAGCCAATGATAATAATAATAATGTTAATAATAATAATAATAATAATAATAATAATAATAATAATCTTCTTGATCAGGTAATTCAGCGATTTGCTAATATTAAACAAGAGACTGTCTCTATATCTATTCCACACCAGAAAACTATTATCATTTCTATCCAGCAGAGCGTTACCACTGTCGACCGGGCGAAAAGTCTATAAGGCATCTGTATGCACTGTGATGATGTATGGAAGTGAAACCTGGCCTGTGGGAATTGAGGACATGCGTTGCATGGCGAAAAATGATATGAGAATGATACAATGGATGTGTAATGTGATCTTAATCCTGCGTTTGTCACCGGGGTGTTCCAAACATGATTACTCCCATGGGGTGTTTATACATCCCAATACAAAAATGTTTATAGTGTTATTATTTGGTAAAATATAGTTATCCTGCTGATTAAATATATATCTACAGTTCCTGTTGAACAGTTTGAATCAATTGTATAATAATTAATAGTCATATAAAATGATACAATAGAATTAATTATAAAACTAAGGAAAAATTAAGATATTGCATTAGCTAAGCTCATACTTATAAGACTGAAAGAGTAATAAATCTATAATATTAATACAATTCTAAATTCTGAAAGATGTGAGTTCCTAGATTGTCCTTATCTATATTATATGGTTCGTAACGAACAACACTGAGTTACACAAAAAGCCCGTTATAAGGGATTTTGGGCCGTTTCGTGGATTTGTCGAAAAAGTTATCTGCCCATGGCAACAAAATTTAGCACTGTTTGTGTACAGGTGCGGTAACATCTTCCGGCATACGGACAAGACTTGTGTTGCAATGGATACCGCGTGTGACTACGGGCCAGAAGATTTCAGGTTCGAATCCTGGTAAGTTCGTAATAATTTTAACCATCATTTTATCCAAAGTTTTGCTCATTATCCTTACCCTTAGGGTATTTTTGTTTTTTCAGTGATTTTGTTTTGTGCATATGGGAATTTCCCATACTCCGAGTTCACAGGGTAAGCGTTGATGGTAAGACGATGTTGAGTGTACTTGATGTTGAGTGTACTCGATCTTGTGTTTGACTCGGCGTTGTTTGTGCCGACGCGGCGCAGTCACTAGTCGTAAATAAAATAATAATTGCTGTAGTGAGGTTGAATAAATGACGAAAAAGACACAGGAACAATTAAATAAATATTAACAAAATGCATAAAAGAGGTAATTGAACAATGTCTTTGCTCATGGCACGATTAGCTGTGAACGACCATCGGCTTCGCATATCTGTCACCGACTCTCTCGTAAACCACTTCTCGTTACCCGGAACTGATGTCATGAACGGAAGTGACGTCATGGAATAGTTCATTATTCCTGGTAATAGGGGTGCGTCCCCAACAATAATCCCATCAAATGATAAAGAAAATGGGAAAATACCAAAACATATTAGGTATCCTAATGATACATAATATGCGCTTATATCTACAAATTTTCATTCCCATTGGAAAAATACAAAAATATATAAATCATAAAATCATACCTACGTTAGTAAGCTGGGGTGACATCTATCTCCAATGAAAACTGAGATACAACTGCGTCATAACACGTTTGCTATAGCTTCACTGTGTCATGAGAGTACTGGGTGGGAGGAAAAGAAATAAGTTACTAAATAGGAATTATGAGCACTTAAGCAAAATTAAGGTCACATAACACCCCGATGGAACTAACGCAGCGTTAAATACCGGCTTAAATCTGAGATCTCAGAAGAATCTAAAACTGCTCAGTACAAACAGGTGTGTGAAGATCAGGAGACTTCAATGATATGGTCACATTAACGATAGGATTAGAATTCTTGGGTTAATACATGTACATGGTATTTATTTTTTTCAGAGGCGGCGAACTTTCAAATGATAACTCAACTTTCTTTAATTGCAGATTTGACAACTATCGATTATTTTGTGTTCCGCTTTGTTTGGCAATTAATCATAAAGGGGCTGACACCCGAACAGCGTTTGCAAATTGCAAATGATCAATTTACTGAGAAAAAACATTTGCTGAGCGAACAATTTCACGATCAGTTAAGCGGCCTCCTTATCCGTGCGATTTAACCCCATTAGTTTTTTTTTCTTTGGATATATGTAAAGTCACATGCCTACACTGATAAACCAGACCAAATAGACAACTTCAAAAGTAATATTCGATGCTTTATTGCCGAAATATTGCTTAATTTAATGCGTAAAGTTTGTGAAAATTGGACCTGTAAATTACGCCATATACGTGTGAGCCACCGAAATCGTATTTAAATTATAAATGCCAAATATTAAACTTTGTCCGTAGTACTTTATCACATTCTATCCCCCATTTTAATAAATGGAATCTCCCGATCACCGAAGACGCAATGTAAAATAAATAAATAAATAAATAAATAAAATTATGTTGCTTTGGGGTCGCTTGGGAAACAAAAATATACCTTTTGGGTTTTCTGGCTAGGATCCAAGGGTAGTATTTGTTCTGTCTAAAGATGGTATAATGAAATCGTGGGATTTTTGTTCATTCCGGGCGTCCATACAATGAAAATCTGTCATAGACTCTTATAAAGATATTGAAAAAAAAATCCGTAATAACCAGATATATTCTGACATTACATTAACCAGATTACTTAGATGAATACTTCTACAGTTTTGACAAACCCCTCCATCCGTTGCTTTATTTTCTCCCACCTCCATTAAGGCCACTTCCCCAAACCCCATTAGGGATGCTCTGCTTGTTTTCGGTTCCCCGGAAAACAGTGGGGGATCTAGCCACATAGAATAGTACAGGGGGGTCTTACTAACAACACATTAGTAGTTTTTTCTTTATTTTTGAAATGAACACTTTCATTATTTTTTTCCCACTCCACGAACATTTTATGCCAATTAATTCAAGAACTCTTTCTAATGAAATCGAACTTTATTTTCTCACACATACACACACACACAAAAAAAAAAAAATGCACACACAACATACAGAAATGAATATACAAATTGTACATAGTTAAATTTTACATTGAACGCTGAGGTTATTAGTTAGATTAGGATCCACAAGTGATTGAGGTATTTTGGTAAATGTTGCCAGTCAAGAGTAAGACTTCAAAGTCTCATCTGTTACATAGTCAAAAAGACCCTGTACCCTCCCCCTCCCAATTTCTTGTAGGGCCTTGTGCCTAATTTTGTTGAATTGAATTTTTTGTACGTTTTTTATGTTCAATTTTTTCTTTCTCAATAAAATATATAAACAAGATCAAAGTGTAGTATCTGTTCCGGCAGATGCTGCACTTAAGATAATTTGTACCAGTCAATGGAGGGGAAACCCTCTATACTGGGACAATTATTATTTTTGGTAACCAGAGTGCCCCCTTTTTGCCTACTTTTAGGGGAGCTGGTTTTTATCTCACATTAAAAACGGCCTTGTGCCTAATTTGCTCAGTGGGGGAGAAAATAAATACCATCTGTTCCGGCAGATGCTGCAAGCTATGACTAGCAAAGACCAGCTATGACTAGCAAAGACCTGATGTGGGGGCAACCCCACATGCCTGACCATTAACCAGCTCCCATTTCCCACCTCTTGGGAGCTGGTCCCCTTTTTCCCTTCCCCCTCCCTTCACTCCTCACATTAAAAATCGGCCTTGTGCCTAATTTGCTCGGTGGGGGAGCAAATAAATACCATCTGTTCCGGCAGATACTGCAAGCTATGACTAGCTATGACTAGCAAAACCAGATGTGGGGGCAACCCCACATGCCTGACCTTTAACCAGCTCCCATTTCCCACCTCTCAGGAGCTGGTCCCCTTTTTCCCTTTCCCCTCCCTTCACTCCTCACATTAAAAATTGGCCTTGTGCCTAATTTGCTCGGTGGGGGAGCAAATAAATACCATCTGTTCCGGCAGATGCTGCACTTAAGATAATTTGTACCAGTCAATGGAGGGGAAACCCTCTATACTGGGACAATTATTATTTTTGGTAACCAGAGTGCCCCCTTTTTGCCTACTTTTAGGGGAGCTGGTTTTTACCTCACATTAAAAACGGCCTTGTGCCTAATTTGCTCAGTGGGGGAGCAAATAAATACCATCTGTTCCGGCAGATGCTGCAAGCTATGACTAGCTATGACTAGCTATGACTAGCAAAGACCAGATGTGGGGGCAACCCCACATGCCTGACCATTAACCAGCTCCCATTTCCCACCTCTCAGGAGCTGGTCCCCTTTTTCCCTTCCCCCTCCCTTCACTCCTCACATTAAAAATCGGCCTTGTGCCTAATTTGCTCGGTGGGGGAGCAAATAAATACCATCTGTTCCGGCAGATACTGCAAGCAAAGACCATATGTGGGGGCGACCCCACATATAAGACCTTGGTCAATGTAGGGGCAACCCTTCATACCAATTGTCACCATCCGGCTCCCCTACTCCCCGGGGAGTTGGTCCCCATTTCCCCTTCACTCCTCACATTAAAAATCGGCCTTGTGCCTAATTTGCTCGGTGGGGGAGCAAATAAATACCATCTGTTCCGGCAGATGCTGCACTTAAGATAATTTGTACCGGTCAATGGAGGGGAAACCCTCTATACTGGGACAATTATTATTTTTGGTAACCAGAGTGCCCCCTTTTTGCCTACTTTTAGGGGAGCTGGTTTTTACCTCACATTAAAAACGGCCTTGTGCCTAATTTGCTCAGTGGGGGAGCAAATAAACACCATCTGTTCCGGCAGATACTGCAAGCAAAGACCATATGTGGGGGCGACCCCACATATAAGACCTTGGTCAATGTAGGGGCAACCCTTCATACCAATTGTCACTATCCAGCTCCCCTACTCCCCGGGGAGTTGGTCCCCATTTCCCCTTCACTCCTCACATTAAAAATCGGCCTTGTGCCTAATCTGCTCGGTGGGGGGCAAATAAATACCATCCGTTCCGGCAGATGCTGCACTTAAGATAATTTGTACCAGTCAATGGAGGGGAAACCCTCTATACTGGGACAATTATTATTTTTGGTAACCAGAGTGCCCCCTTTTTGCCTACTTTTAGGGGAGCTGGTTTTTACCTCACATTAAAAACGGCCTTGTGCCTAATTTGCTTAGTGGGGGAGCAAATAAATACCATCTGTTCCGGCAGATGCTGCAAGCTATGACTAGCTATGACTAGCTATGACTAGCAAAGACCAGATGTGGGGGCAACCTCACATGCCTGACCTTTAACCAGCTCCCATTTCTCACCTCTCGGGAGCTGGTCCCCTTTTTCCCTTCCCCCTCCCTTCACTCCTCACATTAAAAATTGGCATTGTGCCTAATTTGCTCGGTGGGGGAGCAAATAAATACCATCTGTTCCGGCAGATGCTGCAGGCTATGACTAGCTATGACTAGCTATGACTAGCAAAGACCAGATGTGGGGGCAACCCCACATGCCTGACCATTAACCAGCTCCCATTTCCCACCTCTCGGGAGCTGGTCCCCTTTTTCCCTTCCCCCTCCCTTCACTCCTCACATTAAAAATCGGCCTTGTGCCTAATTTGCTCGGTGGGGGAGCAAATAAATACCATCTGTTCCGGCAGATACTGCAAGCTATGACTAGCTATGACTAGCAAAGACCAGATGTGGGGGCAACCCCACATGCCTGACCTTTAACCAGCTCCCATTTCCCACCTCTCGGGAGCTGGTCCCCTTTTTCCCTTCCCCCTCCCTTCACTCCTCACATTAAAAATCGGCCTTGTGCCTAATTTGCTCGGTGGGGGAGCAAATAAATACCATCTGTTCCGGCAGATACTGCAAGCTATGACTAGCTATGACTAGCAAAGACCAGATGTGGGGGCAACCCCACATGCCTGACCTTTAACCAGCTCCCATTTCCCACCTCTCGGGAGCTGGTCCCCTTTTTTCCCTTCCCCCTCCCTTCACTCCTCACATTAAAAATCGGCCTTGTGCCTAATTTGCTCGGTGGGGGAGCAAATAAATACCATCTGTTCCGGCAGATACTGCAAGCAAAGACCATATGTGGGGGTAACCCCACATATAAGACGTTGGTCAATGTAGGGGCAACCCTTCATACCAATTGTCACTATCCAGTTCCCCTACTCCCCGGGGAGCTGATCCCCATTTCCCCTTCACTCCTCACTTTAAAAATCGGCCTTGTGCCTAATTTGCTCAGTGGGGGAGCAAATAAATACCTCAAAGTGTAGTATCTGTTCTTCAGATGTTGCACTTCTATTTCTTGTTCTCTTTCGATGGAGGAGCAGTCCTTCATGACTGAGACAATTTTTTTTGTACCTTTTCTCCATGTTAAAAAACGACCCTGGTGTCTAACTCTGTCTTGTGGGGAGGCATTGTAAATAGGTACAATAATATCTCAGGATCATCATTCACGCTGAACGTGCACAAAATGCCTAACAATAATATATTATATATGAAAGTCAATACCGCGGAATTTCCACAGGTCACGCTAATATACATTAAATTATTAGACTTTACAATTTCAGTCCGGATATTTTTCAATGGATACGCAACCAATTATTTGAGAACAAAACTATTTTCAGAAAAAGTGACAAAATAAAACATTTTCTCCAATTGAGGCTATTTTTTATGGAAATGCTTGGGACAAGGCATGAAGTCACTTGATGTAAGCAACTAAATAATACTGCTTCAAGGTCAGAAACTTTCCAGCAATAAGTGTTAGAGCAATAGGTTATGACTCAGAAAATAACAATTCTTCCCCCTTTGTCGGAAACATCGATCATAGAATGTGAGCACTAAAGGACAAAATAAACAGGTCCTACTCCTCTTACATTATAATGTGTTTTTTTACATAGGCGCCACCACTTATCAAGGCCGATAAGCCACTCAAGGATAAGGATTAAAGAGTGTAGTAGTCAAAAGGACAATATAGTAATCGATAGTAATGGAAGTTCGGTAAATTTGTTAAATTAAGTGGAACGGCTCATCAGAAACTTGTTCACGTTGGACTTGAAGGCAACCATATTATAGACAGCTGGAAAGCAGGAAAACAGAAGACAATTCCACAGGCGTGCAGTTCTAAGAAAGAAGCTTTGATCATGGAATCTATGTTTAGGTTTAGGTACAGATAAAGAGTGGGGAAAATTATTGATAATGTTTTCAGCTAGTCTAGTGTTTCTTGTGAAAGTTTGGCGAGGGGGGACCATAGATTGAAGCTCAGTCGAACACTTTCTATGGGTCGAATTAATAGGAAACCTTTGAGACTCAACCCAGAAATAAATGTCTAATTATATTTTCTCCTGTTTATTTCATTACATTTTTTAATATTCCATTTTTCTTTTATTCATTTATTTTAACATGAAAAAAATACAAACTCATTCCAGGTTATAGAAGAATATCAATTTATATCAGATTTAAAAACTTATAAACATTTTAAGATTCTGAAAATACTGCTTCCAGAACTCCTAAATATTTATAGGTCTCATGTCTGTCAAGTATAACTCATCTCCGCTGAGTTTGGAAATTTCATCCCGACGATATCCCTTTTTTATTTCTAGAAGTACACACTTTTTCCTTCGGAATTCCATTTGAATGTATTGACTGAAGAGGTCCTGGATATGACCTAAAACTATATCCGATGATGAGGCCCCAGATTGCCGGCTTTGGGGAGTGTGGAGTCACCCCTTAATTGCCATTGCTCCCAGGTCCACTCTAACCCGGGGCGGTAGTACCTGTTAGGGTCCAAACTATGGGTTGAATAGAAACCGACTTGAAAAAAATAAATATATTCTATTAAAAAGATTTTCTTCAAAATCACTGGATTCAGCATGAAATAATCTGGAAAGGATTGATATGCCTTAAAACAAAAAAAACAAAAAAACAAAAAAATGATTGAAGATTCTGGTCGAGTTTATCAGTTTTTACGTTTCTTAGAAAAACAAACAAACAAACAAACAAACAAACAAACAACAACAACAACAACAACAACAACAACTACTTAATCAATTTACGTAATTTTTGGAATATGACATCTTCGTTCCATGACAAATAATAAATCGTGAAAATATTTCTGTATTTTTGAATACGCACCCTATTTTAAAATGGAGTAAAAAAAAGTTTATAATTCTTAAATTTTAAAATATTTTAAAAGAAATACATTTTTTTTTAGTTAACTAAACATTAAGAAAGACGTGTTTTGCAAATAGTTTAGGTAACCCATATACACAAGTGTTTTGTTCCTTGTTTTCTTTCTGTCAACTTATATATATATATATATATATATATATATATATATATATATATATATATATATATATATATTCCATTTTCAACTCATATAAGGCACAGTGCCACTTTGATGAAGGGAGCATAAGTTGCAAGGATACTATGCATGGTGTTGAGCAGCAAAATGTCCGTTCACATTACACTTGAACTTCTGCATGTCAGTACAGTTGTGAAAGCAGGAACCCGGAAGGGAGTTCCAAAGTATAGAAGTTCTGGGGAAATAAACTATAAGAGTAGAAGGCTTTCTTGCATCTAGGGATTTCTGCTGTGTAGGGGTGGGATTTTGCTGCTTGCCCGGTTTGTCGGGGGTTATTTACGTGAAAGCGGTACAAGGGCTTGTAGTTCGTCGGAGCATTCGCCATTAAAATACTTGTAGAACAGGCAGAGGGATGCAACATTTCGTCGATGGGACAGAGGTTGAAGCTTTTATGACAGTTCAGGACCTATCAGATTAGCGACTCTCTTTCAAACTCTGTACAGGAGAGAGAGAGAGAGAATAGTAGCAGATGCACCAGCCAAAATGTGATAACAATACTCCATACATAGGCGAATAGTGGTCTTATAGCGATACAGGATACTTTCAGACGTAAGTACCTTTCTAGCACGGTAGAGAGAGCCCACCTTCTTTGCAGCAGCCTTGGCAATGCTCCCAGTGTATCTAAAGTTAAACTTAGATATGACTAAAAAAAAGTGTCCAATCTATAAACAGGTTCCACACTATCAACCAAGCCACAACCCCTGTTCCATCGCCGCAATGTTTTATATACGTGAGCGAATGGTGGCCTATTTCTGTCAGGCATTGTTCCCCTAGCTTTAATTTCCATTCTTCATGTTCCCATTGTTCTTTAAATAAGACCAGTAGTCTTCTTCTTCTGTTTTTTACTTAGGAATCACCACTTATCAAGGCTCTAGGCTACTCGAGGATACGTGTTAATGAATGTAAGCTGATAGTGTAGTAATCATTAATGGCGTAAATTGGGTAGAATTTGATTATTGATGGGGACGGCCCAACAAGAACTTGTTTAAATTGGACTTGAAGACGGGTTGTTCTGAGAAAGAAGCTTTGTTCATGATAGATGTTAAGTTTGCAGGTTGAAACAAGTAACGTAATAAGCAATACAAATGACGACTCAACAAACAAAGGTAGATCAAATAAGAAGTGTATTAGGAAAAGGTATATTTACAGGATATTTACATAATGGTGTCAAATAAGAGAGTCTTTGCTGGAGAAACATATCTGCTCTCGGCGGCTTTCGGTGGCTTCTGGTGAACACACACTCAGACTAACTGAGTCTTCCTATTTATGTGTAATTACTATCCACATATGCAAATGAATGCGTGCCACCACAACAATAGAAGATTGCAGCGGCAGTGAGATACCTACTGAAGCGGTAGAGAAATCCAACGATTTTTCTATCGATCTTGGCAACAGAATTAGATGGCTGTGTTCAATTTCAGATTAAGAAGGAAGGTCACTCCCAGGAGCTTGTTATATAGTATCGTTCCCTTCTCGATTTCTTTTTTTTTATATTTTTATTTTATTTTTTTACAAGGGAATCGCCGCTTATCATGCAAGTTAGTCGCTGAAACAAGAACTTTGTGATCATTAGTGATGGGTAGCATTTGATTGTTTCAGCGGGACATCAATAATTTGTTTACATTGGTCTTGAAGGCGACCATTCTTCTGGAAAGCAGGCAAGTGGAATTGAATTTAACAGGCGTGCAGTTCTAGGAAAGAAACTTTGTTCATGGAATGTGAGTTTAGGTTTACTTACAGATAGAGAGTCGGGGAATTTATTGATAATGGTTGTAAATATACCAGCGTCTTTGTGAAAGTTTAACGGGGGGGGGGACCATATATTGAAGCTCAGACGAGCATTTGCCATAAAAATAAAAATCTAGCAGAGATTGGCTCGAAACTTCTCTTGTATGGGAAAGAAGTAGCAGTGAGGAGAAAAGGGAATAACCTACTAGATTTCGAAGCTGGTTGTCAAATTTGTCAGGCTATTAATGTAGTTCATTGTTTCGTCATCCAGTTTGTAATTCCGTTTCGCGTTAGATTTTAATGTAGCGTCGTGATGTTTTTAAAATCATATCCAACTGTAATCTCTTGCTTCCCGGTTTACTATTTTTTCTTAGAGTTATCTAAAGAGTTTCTATCGTTATTTCGGTTTCTGTTTTATATTCAAGTTTCCTAAAGTTCTTCTTTCCTATTTTTCAGCCATTTAGCATTTTTATCACGGACTTGTCGCTTTTCCCATATCTTATCCCCAAAGTGTATTGTATTTGTTTTGTTTAGTTGTTTTTGTTATTCCTTCATTTACGCTTTAATTAAACTGTTTTTTATTGTTTTTCAAACGTCCTATTTATATCATATATATATATATATATATATATATATATATATATATATATATATATATATATATATATATATTGTGTGTGTGTTATTTTTCTGTGAGGAATTTCAGGTTCGGTTATTCTGGCGTTAATTTTATAAATACGGTTTGGTTTTGTTTTATTTTTCTTATAGAAGAAAGAACCCTGAAAATGTAACGGATTAAAAAGAATGAATTATCTCTACAAATAAAAGAAAAACTAAATAGAAAAATGCCCCTCTTCTCTACCTAGCGCGAGGCTTTTGAGGGTCGGGTTAGTTTTTTTGGGGGGGTGGGGGTGGGAAGGGGAGAGTCGGTCAATTGGATCGACAAATAACGCGCTAAAGAACCAAGCGTGGAATGTCGTAATGCAAGCAAAAAAAAAAAAAAAATGGCCATGCCGACGATCCGCTTAGATGAAACACAGAAGTTTCTAGATTTGCCGCGATTACGACAGTCATAACTGTCGAAGCATAGCGGCGAGGCGCCAGTTATCGCTTACCCCTCTACTCGGCATCACTATATTTTCTACACATTAGCCCTCTTCATTTGTTTTTTTTTTTTTACGACGCCTTTCCTTTCGGAGCTCCCCAGTTTTTCTTAATAATACAAGCCGAGCTAGACTACTCTTATCTTGTAGGTAACGAATTAGCAAAAAAGACAATAAATAACTACATAAATAAAAAAACAAATAAACAAAAAACAAAACAACAAAAACAAAAAAAAAACAAAAACAAAACAAAAAAAAACCCAAAAAACCCCAAAAAACAAACAAAACAAAACAAAAACGGTTACAAATAAACGCTTTTTTAGATAAGATGCACATTGTGTTCATCTTTAAGGGATATTTTATTCATAGCAAAAATAGTGTAGTTACTTCCCTTTGTTGTCAAGATTACCGGGTTTATGAGTGCAAGAGATGAATTAATGATTACACTCACCTTACATGAAGTGTCGTAGTTACAAGTAATGCAGCAAGATGCCGTTTTTTGCCTTTAAATAAAATGTGGTAAAATTACAGGGTATTCGACGCTTCTCATCGGAATAGCAGAGATAATTAGTAAAACAAACATCTACCTGCTTCATCTCCAATATATATATATATATATATATATATATATATATATATATATATATATATATATATATATATATATATATACTAGCATTTCAGCCCGGCGTTGCCCGGGTGTTTGGATGTGTATGTTGAGCAAAAAAAAAAAAAAAAAAAAGTGGTAGTAGGAAGGCAGGCTCGAACCCGTACCGCAAAGGAGGAAAAGAACGGGGTAAAACCTAACGTTTATGCTGTTACGATCACCGCCAAAACGGAAAGCGACGTTTTTTTAAAAATTAAGGCTATTTTTTAAAATTAAGGAGAGGATAACTTTAAAAAATATCGGCGGAGAAAGTGACCCCCTCCATGCAGAAAAGTGCCTAGTTGAAAGGAAAGATATTAATGTTTTTAGCCAATTTTTCGATATTTGTCGTATAAAAGGTCAAACTTTAAAACGACACTGATCTTGGTAAAATCCGTCGCCTCTATTGAAAGTTTAAGGCAGACATGCAAACAGACATATATACATACATTTATATATTGGTAACTAAAATTTTTCGACCCAAATTGATGAAAAAGCTTGCCCTATCTCTGAATACCCTTTAGCTAAAATTTCAAATATTTAGACCAGAAATTGTCTGAGTAATTTGGAAGAGACCGCAGAGTTCAATTTTTTTAAACTTCGACCCCTATTATGACCCCTTAAAATTTATTGTTTTGGGCTCAAATCAAGTTATTAAGTTAGATCCATGTCCAAGGAACCTATATCTAAAATTTCAAGTGCGTAGACCCAAAATTGTCGGAGGAGTTTGGTAGAGTTCTCAAAGGTCAAATCGTTGAACTTTGGCCCCTTAATCGAAAAATTTCTGGCCAAAAACCGATAACATCGATTTTCCCAAATCTCAGTACCCTGTATATTTAATTTCGAGTCTGTAGACTAAAAATTGACAGAGTTATTGCATAGGGAAATGTACACAGCCACACACACAGACACGTTCACTTATATATATATATATATATATATATATATATATATATATATATATATATATATATATATATATTGCGATTAAAGAAGAATCCTAGAGTGGATGAAACGCGGAATATTCAGTGTAGCTTAATCGCCATATATATTTTATAACCTATGCACTAGCTCTACCTACGTATTGAGCACTGTGGAAGTAAATACTTAAAGTTTACGAATAAATTTATACTTTCGTATATTAATTTTATGTGAGCAAATGAAGTAGTTATATATATATATATATATATATATATATATATATATATATATATATATATATATATATACTTCATTTAACTATATAAATTAATATACGAAAGTATTATTTTATGCGTAAACTTTAAGTATTTACTTCAACAGTGCTCAATACATAAGTAGAGCTAGGTAGTAATTTATAAAACTTGTCATATATATATATATATATATATATATATATATATATATATATATATTAATATTAAGTATAAAGGTTGATAATTGTAAATTATGAATCAGTTTCAAAAGGAAAAACAAACAAAATCAAATTGAGTGTAAAATCGTTTCAGAACGATATTCATTTATTAAAATTTAAAAGACGCATTGACAATAATTGACAAAGTCTTTGTTTTCGAATATAATCTCATCATCATCATCAGAAAATGGAAGTTGGGAGAAGTTTAAGGCACCAAAATAAAGTAGCATTTTTGTAGTAAGTAAGGTGAATAGTCTGAAAGAATATTTAAAACTTAAGTAAGAAGTTGTAAATTTTATGTTGATATTGAAAATAGAACATTTAGGAGAAAATTAAAGATAGGAAAAAGAAAGTTCATTAAATACCTTATTGTGTTTCATAAATTTTCTAATGAAGTTAAAAAAAAAAGATTTGGCTGCAATCAGCTAGAATCGAAACTAAAACATTTAGCGGTCCAGCCGCGTTAGCTACCGTTTCAGATAGATACGAAAGTTACATAATTAAACCAGTTTTAACTATGATTAATTTACGCATGCGTAAGCTAATAGCAAATTCAGCAAACTGAAATGAACATTTTACATTTCAACTTGCCGATGTCTGTACGTGTTATTCCTCCACCATTTATAAACCATTCTTAGTATATGATTATTATTTCCTATTAATTACAGTGTTATGTGCCCAGTAGTAGTTCAGCTTTTTTTACACTTATCAAGGCCCAGAGGCCACTCGAGGATAAGGGTTAATAAACGTACAGTGGTCAATGGGACAATGTCGAAATAATTGTTAGTAGTGGAAATTTGGTAAATTGGATTACTTAAGGCGAACGGCTCATCAAGAACTTGTTTATATTGGACTTGAAGACGACTATATTATAGTCAGCTGGAAAGCAGGCAAATGGAAGAGAGTCCCACAGGTGTGCATAGCTGTTAAATATTTACACACAGACACACACTTAATAATCTACTATTTTGTTTATATAGAGTAATAAAGATCCATTGCGCCATGAAGCAAGACGTCCAGTTGATATTCCATTAAATTATAGTCTGATCAATATGAAGTACTATAGATAACCATAATCACGTTGACACATCGGTTCCCGTTAGATCACCCAAGTTAAGCAGCGTTGAGCCTGGTTAGTACTAAAATGGGTGACCATTTGGAAATTTCACGTGTTGGATGTGCTCTCCGCTTGTCTTGGCATTGTTTCTGGTCGTCCTGGACTTCTTACCACTGAACTGAAGCAGTTACGATTCAGGAGACGTGTGTTTGGATATTGCGCAACCTTTGCCTCACAATTTCACATGCAGCTATCCTTACAGTCTTTCGAGACGGAAAGGAGGCTTTTGTAATAAATAGACTTTAAAAATTGTATCGATTTGATTTTATGAATGACTAACAGGAAGACCTGACATTGCCCGGGATTGAATAATGATAAACGCATGGTTTACACTCCCATATTTTTATTGTCATCGAAATCGGTGAAATCGCCCATTTTTCAATCAAACTTATCGATTGCCTGTTCTAATTGGGATGCCAATAGAGGAAAATTCCCATGCCTCTCGCGATGACTTAGTCTACATTGCACTGTAGCGAATCTACTGTTGATTTTATAAAATTATTTTTATATATAACAGTTGCATTTTCATTAAATATTTAACGGTATCACACGGTCTGTTGTGTAATTATATTGCCTACGTTCTAAGTGTCGAATACTAGAATAGAGGTTTACCACACTTTACGTTGCCCGCTATGGATGAAGAAAAAACCCACATCCAAAAATTATAATGACTATGTTTAATCTGAAATACCAAGTAGAGACAAAAAATCTATGCATTCGTGTTAACGCATATGATACTGCAATAGTACATCTCCGTGATAAAAAAATGAGTGCTTTTCTAAGAGGTACTAAAAATCAAATAGTGATCAAACAAGATGTGGAATTGATTCATATCCTATTCATAGGCAAAGGTCACTAGTAATGGAAGGTCATCAAGGTTGCAAATAAGGTAGAAATGAAACTATAATTTTCATGGAAAGTGTTCGACTGAGCTTCAATCTATGGTCCCCCCCTCGCCAAACTTTCACAAGAAACACTCGTCTAGCTGTAAACACTATCAATAATTCCCCCCACTCTTTATCTGTGCCTTAACCTAAACGTAGATTCCATGAACAAAGCTTTTTTATTAGAACTGCACGCATGTGGAACTGTCTTCCGTTTTCCTGCTTTCCGGCTGACTACAATATGGTTGTGTTCAAGTCTAACGTAAATAAGTTATTGATGAGCCGTTCTATATAAGTTATCAAATTTACCAAATTTTCATTACTAATGATTACTATATTGTCTACTCTCTACTGTACACTCTTTAACCCTTATCCTTGAGTGGCCTCTTGGCCTTGATAATGTGGTGATGCCTGTGTAAAAAAAAAAAATTGCAAAATGGGTTATACCTTACAACATTACGCTACCGACGTTATTTAACTGTCACATTATTGTAGAAATAGGCACTTCTGTTAAATCTATTAAATATGTAATTACGTATATATATTCAAGGGAAGCAATCAGGCAGCTTTCGGTGCAAACAAAGATGAAATTAAACAATACTTGACAGGAAGATATATACTTTTCGATGCTACTTAGATTTCCAATTCATGATAGGGTACATGCAGTTATTCGTTTTCAAGTGCATCTCCCCGATTAACATATGGTCTATATTCAAAGGAAAAGCGACAGACAACTTAATGAAAATAATTTTTGTGCCGTAAATTTAAGAAATTCAATTTAAAACGAAATATGAGAGTTCAAAATGGCGATAAATGATCTAAATGAATACTTAAGTTATGGCGAAGCACAAAAATTAATAAAAGTGAAAATGGAGTGATTCAACTGACTGATGCCTTGAATATATTATTATTTGTTTGCCATTTAATGACACAGTTAGAACAAGAAATCATAAGTGTATTGAAAAATTTCCCGAACATATCAAGGATTATGTCATTCAATTCTGTTCTTGAAGCAATAGAAGCTACACCTTACCCCACAACATTTCAAGATTCGATAGAGTTATCAGGACTATCTCCCCATAAACTTGAACTCCAATCTCTAGTCCCCCCTCGCCAATCTTTCACAAAAAACTCCCGTCTAGCTTAATCCACTGGCAAAAATTTCCCCCACTCTATATCTGTGCCTAAATCAAAACGCGGATTCCATGAACAAAGCTTCTTTCTTAGAACTGCACGCCTATGGAACTCTGTTCCGTCTGCCTGCTTCCCACCGGACTACAACTTGGATGTCTTCAAGTCCAATGTTAACAAATTCCTAATGAACCGCCCCCTTAAGTAAATACTTTATCAAATCTCCACACTAACGTAATGTACTTGCAATAACCCTTATCCCTGAGTGGCTTCCGGGCCTTGATAAGTGGTGATTACTGTGTAAAAAAAAAAAAATTATACAGGGTGACCCCCTCCAAAAAAAAACAAAAAAAAAACAGAGGACATTCAATTGTTTTTCTGAGCATTTTAAAGTTAACGGAGAAAAAAAAAGCCAAAGACCCTATTATTATTCAAATATAATAAACTAGTTATGACCAAAGTTTCATTTCATTCGGACAAAACACTAAGAAATGGGGCCTAATTAGAGGTGGGTCCCGTTTCTTTTTTTTTTGGGGGGGGGGTCACCCTGTATGTATGAGAAATACTGTCCCACCACATGTAATAGCACCAGGCTAATAATTAGTGGTTGTCTGGCTGTTTTGTTTTTCTCGCACATCAATCCTTTTCGGGTTATTTAATGCGGAATCCAGTTATTTTTGGGGAAAAATGTTTTATGCTTCAAGTTCTTTATATCATGAAATATTTATTTGTAGAGTTTGGTTTGGTTGTTTTGTTTAACCAGTCAGGTAGTGGAGGAGATAGACAAAGAAAGGGGAAAATAAAGAGAAGGAAAAGGGGAAAATGTGGTTTTTGTTTTAGTTTAATTAAGTTTTGCAAAAGGAAGTAGAAAAACAAAAAGCATCAATGTTATGCATTTCATCTCAGGAAGCCAAGATCTTCAGACAGTTGATTTTGGTAGCACCAAACCAATGATAAAATAGCTGTATAATAATTGGATTGTTGGTAAAATTATTGCATCACAGTTTCAAGAAGAAGTCGTTCTAATTCCAGGGTTGGAAATTGTCTTATCTGAATAGGGCAATATTCCGTTTGGTAGAGTTCAGTTCATATTCAACTAGCAGTCGCTATGACTATTTAAGGACAGACTTTACAGAAAGTTTTAGTTTATCTATACGAACCCGTCTTACAGCATGTATGTTATATGTTGCGTTTAGAATACTTCAACGAAAGGATAACATAAGCTACTTTGTAATAATTCAAATTGTATAAAAACAGGGTTTAAATAGAATAGTATTGTCTTCAGATTTATTAAAACTATTTAACATAAGAGATTTATTAAACCTATTTAACATAAGAGATTTATTAAACCTATTTAACATAAGAGATTTATTAAACCTATTTAACATAAGGGATTTATTAAACCAATTTAACATAAGAGATTTATTAAACCTATTTAACATAAGAGATTTATTAAACCTATTTAACATAAGCGATTTATTGAACCAATTTAACATAAGCGATTTATTAAACCTATTTAACATCAGAGATTTATTAAACCTATTTAACATAAACATTATATATTTATTTGAGCTAACCAGTCATAGGTGTACTAGTTCATTATATTAAACTTTAAAACAAATGAGCTCCAGGTTAATAAGATATTTTTAAAGTCAATTTTCACCCCAAACAAAGGACAGTGCCACTTTGATGTAGGGGGCTACCATCGAGGACATGAATTAAAGGGATATTATCAAGGGAGATGAGCAGCAAGATGTCTGTCCACATTACACTTGAGCTTCTGCATGTCAGTACAGTTATGAAAGCAGAATCCCGTAAGGGAACTCCAAAGTCTAGCAGATCTGGGGAAGAAACTATTGGAGTTTCTACTCTTACACCTTGGGAGCTCTTCTGTATATGGGGTTGGGTTTAGCTGCTTGTCGGGGTTGTCGGGGGTATTTACGTCGAGGAGGGTACAAGTGCTTGTAGTTCGTCAGAGTATTCGCCATTAAAATACTTGTAGAACAAGCAGAGGGATGCAACATTTCATCGATGAGACAGAGGTTTAAGCTTAGATGACAGTTCAGGACCTATCAGGTTGGCAACTCTCTTTTAAACTCTGTCCGGGAGTGAGACACTAGTAGTAGACGTACCATCCCAAATGTGAAAATAATACTCGATCCATGGCCAAATAATGGTCTTATAGAGATACAGGATACTTTAAGGCGTAAGTAGCTTTCTAGCACGGCAGAGAGAGCCCACCTTCGCAGCAGCCTTACCAATGTTCTCAATATATCTGTTCCAACTCGTGTTCCCTGTGAACTTTAGACCTAGAAGTTTAAAAGAAGTACTTTCAGGTAATGTATTTTTGGCCTTTGCTTTTGGTGGTAGAGAAGATTTCTTGTAATTATTGAAGGAAAAAGCTTAGTCTTAGCAGCATTGAATATGTCCAGATAATGAAATAAGTTTAAAAAGATATATGTTTTTAATACTTATTTAGTATTTTTGGCCCCGATCAATAATCTTAACCAAACTCTGGAGCAAAAAAATTATTAATACAGTAGAAAAAGCAATACATAGTCTATGTTACATAATATAGATCTTAGTGTCCTTGGGGCATGGTAGATGCTGAATTCAAATGTATTTAATATTCTAAATATGGCAGCTATGTATTAAAATATAATTTTACTTTTATTAAGTTTCATGTTGAATCGAACAGTGCTCAATACTCCAGTGAGAATAGATAAGTACCTAGTAAAAGATATATACTGAATTGAAAGCCGTGCAATATGCTAGATAGTAACTGGTCATACTACTGATACAATAATAAAATTAACGTCTGCAATCAGAAACATTAGATCAAAACATTGATTTATTTCAATGCTGTGTTGCAAAATGTGTGTGTATATATATATATATATATATATATATATTACTTTGTATGAAAAATCAAGACTTCAAGGTGTTGATGGCAACGAAAAGTGTATTTCATTTTATGTTACAATTGTTTCAATGTCCAGTTCGACAATTTCAAGCATTATATCGTTTGAAAATTTAAAAAAACAAGCATTTCTTCAGACTTTATGAATAAACACACTTTTGGCAATGCAGCATTTTTTGAATAGAAAGAAAAAAAGAGGGGGGAAGGAATACCTAACGGGAAAAATATGCGAGAAACATTTACCTTGGTTGTGGCTACGGAAAGGCCCATTTAAATATTAATGTATCGTCTAATTTTCGAACTACACGAACTCAGTATATTACATATAAGTCTCTCTCTCTCTCTCTCTCTCTCTCTCTCTCTCTCTCTATATATATATATATATATATATATATATATATAAATATATATATATATACATATACATATATATCATTGTTAATGAATAATTGTTACCTTGTGCTTCTGAAGATTCAAAATACGGATTGTGCGGATTGGATCCATTTACCTTACTGCTACCAAATACTTTCACTTCGGGATTTACCATACAATCTGGATATGAGTTTCAATATCCTTTTCATTTTGAACCAATATATAATTTCCTTACTCTATGATTTAAAATCTTTAAAAAACTTTTCATTATAATTTTCTATGTTTATTGTATTTAGCAAATTTGGTATAAACCATTTATAATGTTTGCGAATAGTTTTTCTTCTGAGGAGATGCCTAGACATCGAAAACCTGTAGGATAAGGAGATATACTTATTAAAATGTATTCTTTGTCTTGCATTTAATAGAAATTCTAGATTTGAAACTTAACCATTTAACGTCATAGAATTTAAATTACTAATTTATGTTATATATCTATAATATAAAGCTGAATGTGTGTGTGTGTGTGTGTGTATGTGTGTCTGGTCACGAATATGCTCCTATATGGTTGACTACTTTAAAAAACTGATCACATATAATGATAGAAGATGTATCGAGACACAGGAATTGGTATGTTTGATCTGGCAAAACGGTGGTTCATTAAAATTGTGGGGGTTGCGTTCGCGCCTGGTCCACAAAGTATGGAAATAAAAAATTTTAAAATTAAAAAAAAAACAACGTTTACATGTGTTTTTGATATAGATGGACATAAGAATACTTTGATAAGTATGTTTTAACTTAAATAGGGACGGTATAATAAAATTGTGGCGTCTGCGTTCGCGCCTGGCCTCCATAGAATGGAAATAGGCACAAACTTTAATAAAGACTTTTCATATCTATCTGCGTAAGTATACTTTGATAATTATGTTTCAGTTTGAAGAAATATGGTATAATAAAATTATGGGGTGTTCGTTCGCACCTGACCTCCATAGAATGGAAATATGTCACAAAGTTTAGCAAGGTTTTTTAATATAGATCCACAGAATATTGTGATAAGTGTTTCAGTATGAACAGGTATGGTATAATAAATTATGGCGTTTATCTATTTTATTTTTTATTTCATCATATTTTGCTTTGGTTTTGATACCTCCAAATTCGAAGCTATCTCTTACCAACCCTTTCTTTTCATAACCTATCATACTTTCATAAATCAGAGTCCATTTTCCATAGGCTGTTTTTGAACTCAGTCAACGACGGGTACTTTTGCTAGTATACATACATATATATATATATATGTATATGTATATGTATATATATATATATATATACATGATTATTATTTTATTTTTATTTTTTATGTACACATATCAGTGTGAATTTTTATATGTCTATATAAATTATCTGTCTATATTCTGTTAATATTTGACTGGGTTTTGGGCGTTACCTTTTTCTTCTGTTAATACCCTGATATTGGCCACAATTAATTTTTTTCTGTCTATTCTTCCATTTCCCCACCCCGCGTTTGTAAAAAATCATTTTTCTTTAAACGATATTTACTACTTTTTTTTATTTAATCGTCACCGCCGGTGTTTTCTCATGATAATGTATCGGCTGGAAAACGTCTCCCGGTTTATTTTAGATTTTTTTTTTTATAATTACTAATTTATAAATTTACTCTTAAATCGTTTTTCTTAACGAATCTTTGCTTTTCCCTAAAACGGTTGTTTGTTTCCCACTTCGGCATGACTCCGGATATTTTGTTGTAATCTATTATTAATTTTTACACTACAAAAAATCTTTTTTACAAAAATTATTGTATATAAACATGTTTTGAAATAAATATGCTCTGACTTAATATTTCATTTTCTTATCCTTATGTCCTTAAGACAATAAAAGAAAATATAATCTCAGAATTACTATTTATTTTGAACATTTTTGTCTCTTATACTTTAATCTACTATATATATATATATATATATATATATATATATATATATATATATATATATACGTAAATTGAATAAAATCACAACCTACATGAATAGAAATTCACTTATTTTGACGTTAAGCTCTTACAGCTGTTTCGTGAAAGGATGGACAATTACCTCTCGTCCATAGAACTGTAAATCTTCCATCCAGTCACTCCTCAGAGACGCTTACAACTATTCCCAACAAATTTTTCAATCCGTTGTGAACACGTTTATTTTTCCCTCCATATTAAATGGAGCTCGTATTTATACTTAGTTTTTAGTTTCGTACAACCCTTACAGTCAAGAACATCTTCCTATAACTTAGTTTTTTAGCCTATTTTGGGGGCACTATTTTGGGGGCACTATATATATATATATATAATCTAAACTAGTAAGGAAACCCGAAGTTGTACGGGATTGAATGATGGTCAACAAATGTTTCATACCCCCATATTTTTTGTCGATTGATTGTCTACTCTAATTGGGGACCCATCGCGGTGCACCGGGATGAAGCTTCATTAGCGTCTCGCAGTGACTCTGTCTACAATACACTGTACCGATCCCACTGTTCATCTTATATAATTATTTTTTAATATGTGATGGCTTGAATTAAAGTTTGAAATGCAAAAGTCAAGTGTCCTGCTTCAATTCTGATCTAAACAGAAACATTCACTTCGAACGCTCCCCTGTCATATCAAAGAACCTACTGGTGATTTTATATGCCTGGCTTTACTACTTGTGCGGTGGTAATTGCTTGGATTTAAGTTTAAAATGAAAAAGTCAAGTATCATCGTTCAATTGTGGTTTAACCAGAAACATTCACTTCTAAGGCACCCCTGCCATATCAAAGAACCTAATGTTGATTTTATATGTAAGGCATGCGTGCTAATAAAACTTCTCAAATGCACATGCGATGTTAGGCTGTGTGAGGTGTTCACTTTGGTTCAAATCGCATGTTCCTTATTTCATCGGATTTATTCCGATTATCGATTATCGATACTCATCAAAGAACATTGCCGGGCACATAATCTATCTTCGCGTGAAATTCCATAAAAATCGGCCCAGCTGTTTTCGAACCCATAGGGAACTCTCCCTGTCTCTGTCTGTCTGTCTCTCTGTCTTTCTCTCTCTGACAAATAGAGACACGCACAGAAACGTAACAGATGTACTGAGACTAAAGCTGCTTTCAGGACTGCCAGCAACCACTGTAAAAAGCAAAAAAAAAAAAAAAAAAATGCAAGAGAGCTATATGCTCAATCCGTTAAATCCAAAGTAGCTGATCAGCGGCTTGGTTCCCACCAATTTTGGCAAATAGCAAACAGGATCCTGAACAGAAGCGTGCGTTCTATCCCAACCAGCATCAATGGACCTGAGGTCATCTCGTCAGCAGCAGACAAGGCCAAACTATTTGCCAAGAACTTTGCAGCTAACTCTACCCTCTGCGACGAAGGCCATGAACTCCCCGTATTTCCTCCTATAACAGACAACACACTACGTAACATACAAATATCTGTGTGGGAGCTTGTCAAACTAATCAAGAACCTTGATTCCAGTAAAGCAACCGGCCCAGACGGCATTCCAATTATAGTGTTGAAAAACCTTCGACCAGAACTTGCCCCCATACCTGCAAAACTGTTTAAGCATTGCCTTAAGGAGAAGTGCTTTCCAACACCCTGGAAAACTTCATCAGTATGCCCTGTATTTAAGAATTCAGGTGATAAGTCATCTCCCTCTCAGTACAGACCAATAAGTCTCTTGTGTGTCATGAGTAAGTTGCCGGAATCCATATTAAATAAAGAAGTAGTCAACCACCTCAGCAGAAACAACCTCCACAGTGACATGCAATATGGTTTCTGTTCTGCTAGATCTACAGCTGATGTGCTAACGGTTATATCCCATAGGATTAGTGAATCTCATGACAAAGGCTTCCTTTCCAGGGCAATTGCTCTTGACATATCAAAGGCCTTCGATATCACATGGCATAAGGGCCTACTTCACAAGATTTCCAGCTACGGTATAACTGGAAATGTTTTCTCAATAATTAAATCATTTCTCTCTGATAGGTTCATAAGAGTAGTGGTTGATGGGCAGAAATCAGAGGCCCACAGTATTAATGCTGGAGTCCCTCAGGGGTCCATCCTGTGCCCAACTCTCTTCGTGATATACATCAATGATCTCCAAAAACACATACTTAAATCATTCGTAGACATCTATGCTGATGACATGACCATCTATGGCAACACATCAAAGGCCGTAAATGACAATGTTCTCTCTTATTCTCTCTCTTCTGATCTTGAGCACGTAGTACAGTGTGGGAAGATGTGGCTGGTTACTTTTAATGCATCCAAAACAAAGCTTCTATCTTTACATCATCAACGCTCTGATCCCCATCTAGCATCAATTGAAATGGATGGCTCTCGTCTTGGGGAGGCCCCATGTTTTGACAAGCTTTTGGGTTTGACCTTTACTCCTGATCTGAAATGGAACACGTACATCAGGTCTCTTGCCAAGGACGCTAGGAAAATGGTGGGATCCTTCTACTGCTCCAGAAGATATCTCACTACTGATGCAATTCTCTTTCTGTATAAAAGCCAAGTACGTCAAAAGATGGAGTACTGCTGCCACATCTGAGCTGGAGCTGCTAAAAACAGCCTATCCTGCCTTGACAGAGTACAAAACAGACTTCGTAGCTTAGTGGGTGATGTCCTTTTCTCTTCCCTGCAGCCTCTCTCCCACAGAAGAGACGTTGCGAGCCTGTCTTTGCTTTATCGTTATTTCCATGGCAAGTGCTCTTCTGAGCTCCAATCTCTGGTCCCCCCTCGCCAATATGTCACGAGAAACAGCCGTCTGGCTGAAACTACTGTCAATAATTTTCCCCACTCTTTATCTGTGCCTAAATCCAAACGTAGATTCCATGAGCAGAGCTTCTTTCTCAGAAGTGCACGACTGTGGAACTCTCTCCCTTTTGCCTGTTTCCCCACCAGACTACAACTTGGATGTCTTCAAGTCAAACATAAACAAATTCCTGATTAATCGCCCCCTTAAGTAAGACACTTTATCAAATCTCCAATACCAACTATTACTACGATATTATCACCTTGATTACTGTACACACAATAACCTTAATCCCCGAGTGGCTTCCGGGCCTTGATAAGAGGTGATCATTATGTAAAAAAAAAAAAAAAGAGAAACGAAGTTCCCTTTTCATAATAGTAGATCGACGATTAATTTCCATACCTACTGACACTAGCGTCTAATACTTACGCACCTTCCTGTCGATAACTCATCGATGAATGTGAAGCATCTGCGTTGCATTCCGGAATCGAACTCATAACTAGAATGATTGTCTGTTAGAATTGCTCGATAAGCAATTGAATTAACCGAATCACATGTTTGTTGTTTGTTTGTCAGGAACACTGGCGCACGAACGGTCTGTTTCGTATCATGATATATTTCCGGAATTTTCCAAAATGAAAGAATGCCTATTCAATGGCGCTCGCATATTCTCTTTAGCCTCTTCGGCGACCCGAAATACGTGAAGGTTGTAAATAACACCTCAGCGAGCCCGGCAATGCAATGGTATGTGATAAGGAGGGCTCATTCCACGAATGCTAATTCGTTCGGGGAGGGGAACGGATGACGGTAGGGGTCCGGTAGTGGATAACTGATGGGCCCGAAAAAATAATAAGAAGAAGAAGTAGAAGAGAGAGAGAGAGAGAGAGAGAGAGAGAGAGAGAGAGAGAGAGAGAGGCGGAAGGAGGAAGATAAATATATATATACAGACGTACAATAAGAATGGTTCTGATTACTTGTTTTGCGGCGTATCAACATTTTTCCGTTCATTTGATATATCAAGACGTTTTTATATATGACTAGCGAGGGGTACCCGATGTTGCCCGAGTGTTTGGAAGTGTGTGTGTGTGTGTGTGTGTGTGTGTGGAGGGGGGGGTTAAAAAAGTAAGTATGAGGATCGAACCCGAACCGTTGAGGCAAAGTTGTAAATTAAAGTGTGAAAAAAACAAAACAAAAATGAATGTACGACGTTAACCATTGCCCCACCGCGAGAATCTAACGGAAATCTGTTTGAATTTATTTAGTTATTTGGATTTGGCAGGTGCCCATTTTAATGAGTTAATGAGGTCAAGTTTGGCTGCGGAATAGTATTCATTTACTGCTGAACGCTCCCCCCCCAGATGTTATAGGAAAAAGACTAACCCACATGCGGCGAGCGACAAATATTGAATATTTATCTTCCCGAAATCGAGCAAATTAAATAGACAGGCGAGCTTCGTTGTTAACTGTGAGATATTACGATTTATATGTGATATAAAAAGTTTTAAAAAGTTGTTAAGAGAGCGATAGCTTCTCTGAAAAAAAGCCTTTTGTTGACATACAGAAAAAGCGAACGCACATACATACATTTTCGCTTTTATATATATAGATGAATATTATTTACACTAATCATTTTATTTACCTCCTCATCTGGATGTTAGGCACAAGGTCAAGTGTTGGTTTTATTAAAGTGTTTCTGTGAGACAAAGTGAATTCGAACTTGGGAATTTAGTCCATCGCGTTAACCACTTAGACACCGTCACACCCAATATGCCAGGCTTTAGTTTAAAATAGCATTTTTATAAGTTTGTCAGACTTAAAGTTCGTTTAAAATCGATCCTATTGAGGGATATATGGTATGTTTTATTCGAGATATATTTATCACGACACTCGTATATATATATATATATATATATATATGTATGAAAAGTGTACATTTTCTCTATTTCTTAGCCAGTGACGTATATATATATATATATATATATATATATATATATATATATATATATATATATATATATATATATATATATATATATATATATATATAATATGTATGGTGATTAAGCTACACTGAATATTCCACGTTTCATCTACTCTAGGATTCTTCAGGCTTATATATATTATTATTATTATTATTATTAAATAATAATTATTCATTTTTACCTGCAGACTCTAGTGTTTCATGCTTACGCAATCATCGGTGTAGTGTAACAATTCCTACCGGTTATGAGATTCGAACTCAGCCACGAATTCAGTTTTTGCACCAACCTCTACCTCAAGATCTTAGTTTATTTTTTTCTAAATACAAAGCACACACGCACTTACGGTTTTTGAGATATTTTTTCTCACCTAAATGTGGTAAGATATCTTATCTTCTGAATTCTTAGAATCGGCTTTTTGTTCCTGAACACACTTGCTTTCCTTTTAATCAATATTCGGAGCAAAGCTGCATCCTTTATCGGTTTTATAAGTACTTCCACGTAATGTGATCCTATGAACTTAATGCACGTGTATTTCTGAAACGAAGACACCCCAAGTCACCCGATAAGCAGCTAAAGCCACCCCCTTCACAAGCTCTCTAGGTACTGTTTTTTTTTTTTTTGCTCCGTTAGCTTCTTTCCTCAAACCGGCTTCTTTGGAATTCACTTCCCTTTCCCTGTTTTCCCGACAGTACCAACGTGCATAAAATTCAATGTAATGTCAACAAATACCGTATTTGACTCTTTTTTACCCCCAAAAGAGCACATTGCAACTTGGAATGTAAGGAGCTACTATTTGGGATCTTATCTAACAGGGGACTGTGAGGAGTGGTCGGCGAGATGTTGTTCACATTACATTTAAACTTCTTCAGATTATTACAGTCGGGAACGCAAGAAATGGGAGGTGGGATTCCAATGTTTAGTTGTTCGAGGTAAGAAACTATTAAAGTAGAAGGCTTTCCGACATCTGGAAACTTAACAGTGAATAGGTGGGATTTTGCTGCTTGTAGGAGGGGGACAACAGCTATGAGTTCATCAGAGGAGATTTTATTAAAATACTTGCCAAACAGGCACAGGAATGCAACACTGCAGTTTTGCGGCGCAACTCCCCACAAAGGTTAATCCTTATGAATCTCGTCCCTAGGCCCTTACGCTTTTGACATTATAGCTTGTTTGGGATGAATAAAACTTTTAAAAACGTCAAGATACGATTTATAAGAAAGTCCCGTTTCAATTAAAAACGAATTTAGTCTCTAGACATTTTACAACTTCACCCTAGTGTTTGGTTGGATTTCCACATCCAAATGCCAACCGTCGCCATGTTTAATACGTTTCTGCCAATTTTGTTGACAAATAAATAAATAAAAAAATAAATAAAATAAAATAAAAAAGAGCAAACAATTTTAACTATAATCAATAGATCTATTCTTTCTGACGTTTCTGAATTTTTGAGATGAGAATTAGTTGTAATAGGACCACTCGGCCATATGTCACCAGGCAGTGAAGAGTAACATTCAAAACAGAGAATCAGCAACTATGTCCCAGAGCCTAGCTGGAGTCCAAACACGGTACCCTGTAATAATAATAAAGGGTTGGGTTCGAGACTCCTAACAAACGGTTCCTCATTTCGATACAAAACACCTGATGAAGGCCGGAGGGAAAAACGGCTGAAACGTTGTGACTATAACAACCGGAAGTCAGTCCGACAATCTCAATAAATGAAAACACCTCATCTCAAAAATACAGACAATTACTATGAGAATTGGTTATTTGTATTATTATTCATCGGACTACTGTTCTCATCTTGAGTGTGATTTTCACAACGTTTCGGTCGATATAACCTCCGACCTTCTACAGCAACGACCCGTGGCGCAATAGTTAGAGTACTGGGAAAAATCAATTGTAAAAATGATATTCTCCTGAAAGTTTAAGGTTCAATCCTGAGTGTGGGCGACTGAAATACACTTGCGAATTACTTAGGACCTCTATCCAATCATGGCTGACGGAACAAGAACACGCTACCCCCGTGAAGTAAAGAAAGGGTTCCGCTCGAAATTCCGTCCAAATTCCCGTGTTCGACAAGATACACCTGAAGAAGGTCGGAGGTTATATCGACCGAAACGTTGTGAAAATCACACTCAAGATGAGAACAGTAGTCCGATGAAGAATGATGCATCTATTCTTCCTGTCTTTGTTTAATAGTGCAGCAATTTAATTATTTTAAACAGCAAATATTTCCTGTTTTTAGTTCTCTCCCACTGCAAGAACTTAGACACCAGGATCGGAAATTGGGATTGAGAAGTCAGCGTCCCGGAAGAGGGGGGGCACTCTTATCTGCAAGAAAGTGTCCGGGTAGCCCCCCCTTCGGCATTCCCCGGTAAGGGCACCTCAGGCGTTTAGCAGTAAACTAACCTCTTCTACAAGAGAGAATGCAAGGCCTGGGAGTATGAACCTCCAAGGACTGCACAGAACTAAACTCCCACCGCAAAATAAACACAGAACGGATCATTACAGAAATGGTTTAATCTCTGTCAATTTTAATAGCCGATGATAAAAAATAAAGGGGCATCACGGGGTTAAAATACAAAATTATACATTCTTACGACCTGTGAATACGAACTTCTAATCCAATCGATTTCATAGTATATCGTTCCCTTAGGGACGTTGGCAACCACCAACAGCAGGTTTAGATCGGTCAACAAAGTTATACGATTCTGACTTTACTTTGCACCGTAAAAATAAGTGCCAGCATAAATTAGTGTGGCCATATCTGAGGAGGCGCAGCTCAGATTAGCCTTTCTTGCTTTGACGTTTGACTTTAGTCTCGCAATTTTCATTATTTTCGTACGCTGAAAAAATATTACCAGTTTATTTTTTCTCTTAAATAGTAGAAAAATTATGATGATAAAATTTACTTGTATTAAAGATACATCTTGTTACATACACAAGGTGTTTGGGATAAATTTGGCAGTTTTATCAGAAAAATAAAACAAAACTAGTAGCTGATTTTAAACTCTTACTTGAAATACCCTACAAAATACTTGAATTCTGTCGATAACTGGTCTCTTGTAATACTATCACGACAGTGCCTATAAATACTCGTTAGGGCTATGACAAGAGAATTTTCTTATCATTGTTTTGACTCTCGAGTATATATCTGACACAGTTAGACACAGTTAATCAGTCGAGAACCACATCACTCTATATAAAAACACATACATTAACTTATATTTAGGCGAGATTCAAAATAATGAAAAGAATATTCTCTTGTCATGGCCCTAATAATCATCCATCGGGTTAAAATTCAGGGGAATTTGAAGGCCAAACATTGAGATTTGTGTGGTTTATACAAATTGACTGACAACCATTCAAAATTTTCTCCGCGGTATGGTAAAGGGCCAAATCATTCTGTCATACGCACGGCCTATTATTAGCTAACCTTGGTATCCATGGCTTAAGTACAATGGTTAGCAACTCCACTTAAGCATCTGAATTCAACATGAGATCCTGTCTGAAAAAAGAAAAAATGCGGAGGCATCATATCATCCTCTGAGGACACGCATTCGAAAACCATAACAGTTTCTGGAAATTTAGTCTGCATGATTCTAGGAGAGGCTGTCATTCTGCGTGCTGTGCTTTTGATCCTGGAAAACGTTTTTTTTTTCTGATGGAAAAACAAACAAACAAAAAACAAAACATGGTTTGTAGTTCCACAGGATATTTTACTTTGCTTATAAGTTTCCTTGCTTTTATAAAACGATTTTCGCCTTTTCTGTGATAACTCTGCGGCAGTTGTATGAGTAGTAGCGAAGGTTTTCAATCAGTTCAAGCTTCATGAAGCTTTCAAGTCACGAGACAAAGCCCAAATTTCGATGCCAAGCTCCCCCAACACTTTTCCTGCTATACTTTTGTTATGTTGCGTTTTCCCCCTCAGTCTAGTAGTCTATTGCAATTCTCTAGTTCATGCTGGATTGTTTTTATAGAGCAGCGACCATAATCTCTTTACTTTAATGATCGGCGCGATTCATCATGATACAAGTTATTCTCTTCTAAGATTCAGGTGGCTTCCAGTCATCCATTCTTCCTGTCATCCTGTATATGAATGAAGGACGGTTTAAACTTTAAAATGAAGCCAAGATAGCATTACTAAATAAAGAAAAAACTGGAAGAAAAAACATCAAATTTTATTCTGTCAAATCTACCCCAAACATATTATAGAGGAGTAATTATGTAGCACTTTGGAGGTACCTAAAGATAAAATTATATCCGCATTGGGTTAAATAAAACAGTTACTTCAAAATTCCGTATCGATCTCCGAGTACGGCGTAAATATTTCACGGATCTATTAAAAGATTTCCAAATACTAAGATTAAGTACCTGTTGCCACATCCGGTTAGGGTTAGAGTTAAGGTGATGCCCTCTTTTCTCGTGCATCATCTTTCTCACAAACTAGAATTTACTAGTCTTTCTCTAGTCTATTGTTATTTTCATATCAGATGCTCAACTGAGCTTCAATCTGAAAAACATTCATAAAAAACCTTATAGTAACAACGGACGTTAACAATTTTTTCGTCTGTGAACCTAAAACTAAGCGGAAATTTCCACGAAAAAGTTTCTTTCCTAGAACTGCCCATCTATAGAGCACAGGGACTGAATGAAGCCTTGATTCAATTAAAAATGAATTTATTCTCTAGACATTTTACAACCTCGCCCTAGTGTTGGGTTGGATTTCCACCTCCGAATGCCAACTGTCGCCATGTTGAATTCATTGATACCAGATTGGCTATAAGAAAAAACGAAAAAAAAACAAAAACAAAAACAACAACAACAACAACAACAACAACAACAACAACAACCTCCCCCCTAAACACCAGGAAACTAAACCAACTAAAACAAAACAAAACAAAACAAATCTGCAATTAAGTTTTATTTACTTGGTGAGCGTGCACTGTTAGTAAATTGTGTTCTACCTAACTCATAGCAATTGTGCTCCATCCCTAGACGTGCATATGTTGTATAGTGGGTGAGAGATATTGTTCTTATAACAGAACCCGTTATAAACGTATAAATTGTATGGATTGTTGTTTAACCTGAGGATATGATATCGACGTATAAACCGAGTCATGTTGTATCAGAGAGTTATCACAGGGGTATATAATACAGTTCATATTTACATAAAGGTATCACTTTTTTATAAGAATAATAATATATGCTTCATACCTTTTCTTGCTTCAAGAATTCTTATATCCTCACTGCTGAGCTCCGTGATGGAACATGAAATGACACACACTATAACCAATTGAGACCTATGTTCTTCCTTCTTTTTTAAAACCAAAGAACAACACTTTATATTTTTAAAATATAAATTTATTTCATCTGTCTCAAATGGTCTTCACAAGGAGTTAGCATTAGTGCCTACATACTTGTTCTTTAAAGCCCGCTTCCTGGCTTTTTGAAGCACGTCTATTCACTTCCGTGACCAAACTCAAACTCTGCTTCTTTCTCTAACATTTCCGACTTCTTGACCTCAGTTCCGTTACATCATCATTCAAAAAGCACACGTATCTTAACGTGCGATCTTTCCACGTTTGCCTTCTCAAGGTCATTTTGTTTATTTCACCTAGCTAAATATGTGAACATCCTCAGCTAAAACCCATTGCTACACTTTATTCTATAAACAATAAATAACTCTTAATATAAACAATTTTTACAATATCACTGAACAGATAGATAAATAGATAGACTTTTAACCATGTTATTATCTAACAAATATTTTGTTTGTGTATATTACAACATAAGAAAGTGCATCAAATAGAACACCACTTAACACAAAACAAACTATAAGGATATAAGGCTTGAATAACATTTATCATCAACAAAAAGTTCATTTTTATGTGCTGTCAGCTTTTAAAAAGTTAGCAGTTTAAATAAACGAAGAAAATGAAAGAAGAATGTTCGTAAAGTGTACTTGTTCCTTTTTGTTAGTTTAGTAGCGGTCATAAAGCGGGGTGTTTGCTGGCTTCAACATCGAAAGCGGGCTGACTTTTTTCTTGACTGCACCTGTGTGTCGTCCTCTCCGTATTTGTTTCTGTTCTCTCTTGTTTTACAAAAGTACTCGTTTTTTTTACATAGGCATCACCACTTATCAAGGCCCAGGCGCCACTCGAGATTAAGGGTTAAAAAGTGTACAGTAATCAATTGGACAATATAGTAATTGTCAGTAATGGAAATTGAGTAAATTTGTTAACTTAAGGGAAGCGGCTTATCAAGAACTTGTTTGCATTAGACTTGAAGACAATCATATTTTATCTCTTTTAACCGGCTCTCACAGACACGTTCGTTGTTAAATTTATTATTGGCTGATTGATTTTTATTAGTTTTCTCTTTTTTGTGATCGGATGGGTGCGTCGACCCTATGCGTAATGACGCGTTTACACAGTTTGTCTGTGATAGACGACGGGTAAACATCCGGTTGGGAGTTTATGAATCCCCACACATATTCTTGACCAATCTGATAAATAGCTAAATCCCACACTTTACTGTTGAGTTCCCTAGATGTCGGCAGCCTTCAACTCTGATAATTTCTTCTTTCAGACTACTAGACATTTGAATTCCATCCCAGCCTTCTGATATGCAGAAATTTAAATATAACGTGCACAAACATCTCGCTACTAAACTGCACACATGGCCATGTTGGATACGATACCGAATGGTAGCCCTTGCGTTCAAGTGACATTACGCATAGTTTGGACTGAAAAAGTGTAAAAAAAAGAAGATATTTTTGAAATAATAGACCAATGTCAAGAGCAATACTATTTAAAAAAAAATACTTTTTTTCAACGAAGAAAATAACTGACATTGTCAGGTAAATATTCTTTAATAAAATCAACCGAATTTGTCTCTTTCCTCTTTATTTAACTCTAGCAGTTCAGCCCGGCTTTGCTCGGACCCTATGTACTGTTCATAACTTTATGTGCATATGTATATAAATATTAAATAGTTTGACTCATGCCCAGGTAACCCACATCTAAAATTTAGAGTGTTTAGATCCAAAATAGGCGGAGGAGTTTGATAGAGTTTGCAAAGGTCAACTCTTTTACCTTTGCCCTCTTGACAGCAAAATATCCGCCCAAAAACTGATTTCAAGGCTTGCTGCATGTCTTAATACCCTTATGTAAAATTTCAAATGTTTAGACCCAAAATTGGCTGAATAGTTCGCTAGAGACCACAAAGGTCAAATCTTTTGAGCGTTGACCCCTTATAAGCCAAATTCTCTGGTAAAACCCGATTAAAAAGCTTGCCCAGAGGTAATTTTTTTGCAAAGGTCAATTTTTCTTAACTCTGATCCCGATTTTGACCCTTTAAAATTTATTGTTTTGGGCTCAAATCAAATGAAAAAGTTTGATCTATGTCCAAGTAACATACATCTAACATTTACAAGCGTTCAGACCAAAAATTGGCTAAGGAATTTGGTAGAGTTTTCAAAGTTCAAATCGTTGAAATTGGACCCCTTCACAGCTACATTTCCGGCCGAAAACCGATTACAAAGATTTTCCAAAATTTCAATGCTCCTTGTGTAAAAAAACTTGAGTCTGTAAACTGAAAATTGACGGAGTAGTTCGGTAGGGAAATGCACACACACACACACACACACACACACACAATTTCACTTTTATAGATATAGTAGATTGCAGGACTCTGACACGTTCTTGCGACCTGTGGGTGCGAAGGGCGAATCATATCAGTTCTATAATAATACATCTTTCTAAGAGTAGATACATTAGTTCCGTTGCTTGTTCTGCTTCTCGTAAAATACTTCCTCCGTATCGTTCTGTACCTCTACTTATCTAGCATGTATGGAGTACTGTTCACATATTTGTGTTGGCGAATCTCTGTCCCATTTGAGGGTTCTTGATAAGGCACAGAAAAGTACTTGCAATTCGATTGGCCCAACCTTACCTTCTTTTCTGTCACCTCTCTCACACGAAATGTTTTTATTTCAACCCTAGCTGATGACACCCAAGTCATTTTTTATACTCCTGATATTACTACCATATATTGCGTACAATATAATAATCGTTATAGAATAGACTCTATAATAATAAATACGAAACCTGCATGAATAAAATATTGGATTTAAGCGTATTTTAGGCATTTTTAGGCATTTTCTTCATGGGAAAATATGCTTATTCAATTATATTTTACCCTTTATTTATACGACTCCTTTAATTTGTGAAGCTCGATGTTACTACAGAGCATATACAAATAAATGACAAAAAAACACTATATTCAAAACTTCAAGATGTTGTCCATCTTACCGTTTATTTCTTTAAGCATGCTGAAATGCACATGTTTAGAAGCGCAGATTAATTCATGTAATCAATATGTCAATTTTTTTAATTTATTCCATCCGTAAGTCACCAGAAGAAAAAAAAAACATCAACTTTAAAAGAAAATAAAGGAATATTAACATGATTACAATATCCGAAAATGGGAAGAGAAGTTGCAATTGTGTTTTATTTAAATGATGCTGTCTTTATTTTCTTTTAAGGTTTCTTTTTCTTCTGGGGAGTTAAGGGTGGAAGAAATCAAATGAATTGACACAATAATTACATTTCTCCTACTCCGAGGCATCGCCTCCTCCATAACACTAAAACGAAGAAAAGAAAAAAATCACGAACCGGACTTCCTACTCTGATCAAGCTTTTTTTTTTTTTTTTTACGAAATATTATACTTATAACAACAAGAAAAAAGTAAATAAAAATGATTTTATCAATATTTTCGACACTTCAAACTTTTCAAATTTCTCCTTTGCATTTTAATGTTCAATTCATGACAGCACATGTTTAGAAGCGCAGATTAATTCATGTAATTAATATGTCAATTTTTAAAATTTATTCCATCCTTAACTCACCAGAAGAAAAAAAATCAACTTTAAAAGAAAAGAAAGAAATATGATCATGATTATAATATCCGAAAATGGGAAGAGAAGTTGCAATTGTGTTTTCTTTAAATGATGCTGTCTTTGAATTGCAACTTCTCTTGCGATTTTCGGATGTTGTACTCATGTCCAGATTCCTTTATTTTCTTTTAAGGTTGATGAGTTTCTTTTTTTTTTCTGGTGAGTTAAGGGTGGAATAAATACAATAAATTGACACGATGTTTACATTTCTTCTAATCCGAGGCATCGCCTCCTCCATAACACCAAAATAAAGAATAGAACAAAAAAAATCACGGGCCGGGCTTCCTACCCTGATCAAGCCACTTTTTAGCGAAATATTGAACTTACAACATCAAAAAAAGTAAATAAAAATTATTTTATCATTATTTCCGACACTTCAATGTTTTCAAATTTCTCCTGTAAACACACACACACACACACACACACACACACACACACACACACACACACACACACACACACACACACACACAACACACACACACACACACAACACACACACACACATATATATATTAGTAGGCAAATGTATAATAATGATTAATATATTTTTAATTATAGATTAATATAATATATAATGTTTAAATATATACAGGGCGTCCACAAAGTCTTGCTACATTATGTAGCCAGACTTTGTGGAAGCATCCTCTAGATTATGTAGCCAGACTTTGTGGACACCCTGTATATATATATATATATATATATATATATATATATATATATGTGTGTGTGTGTGTGTGTGTGTACCCTGTATATATACATATACACACACACACACACGCACGCTCGCGTGTGTATACAGGGTGCCCACAAATCTGGCTACATAATCTATAGTATGCGTTCACAAAGTATATATAATATAATGTTTAATTATATATAATAATGATTAATATATAAGTTAATTATAGATTAATATAATGTTTGATATATATAAATATATACATTCAAGTCGGCAAAAAGTCAATAGAAAAATTACGCTTTACAAGTTAAATAAATAATTTTGTTTCAAACGTTATTCTGTGCCAAAGTACAAATTCAATAAATATTTAAACATATTCCACTTCTTCATTTACAAAGCCATTCGACGGAAGTGACGTCAAACAAATTTTAAGGTTCCGATGACCAACACATCATAATGTAACTTTATTAAGCAAATATAAAAATAGAAGATTTGCTAAATTTTTACTTGGTTTCCACCTTAACATTTTCCTTTAAAATGGCGACTTCTGAAGGGTTTCGGGTATGCTGAAAACGAATATTGCATTTAAATTTTACGCAAATAAGTAGTTTCCGGATATTAAGCAATAAAATTCTTTATGCTTAAAGTGGTAGCCATCGTTGTACTCGGAAGTGCGCATATTTTTGTCATAATTAATATACTCACTATCCCATAGCTAGCTTCAATATATACTGACCCAACGAGTCACAAATAGTCTAGTATATATATATATATATATATATATATATATATATATATATATATATATATATAGTAATTTATAAAATATATATGGCGATTAAGCTACACTGAATATTCCGCGTTTCATCCACTCTATGCCTCTTAAGCCTGAAGAGTCCTAGAGTGGATGAAACGCGGAATATTCAGTGTAGCTTAATCGCCATATATATTTAATAAATTACTAACTAGCTTTACCTACGTATTGAGCACTTTTGAAGTAAATACTTAAAGTTTACGCATAAATCTATACTTTCGTATATTAATTTTATGTGAGTAAATTAAGTAGTTATATATATATATATATATATATATATATATATATATATATATATATTAGTCGGCAAAATAAATAAAAGAATAACGCTTTACAAGTCAACTAAATAATATTGTTTCAAACGTTATTCTGCGCAAAAGTGCAAAATCGTACACATTCAATAAATATTTAAAGATATCTGATAACACAGAACGTAATCAGCATCCGACGATTGTCTTCTGGGCGTAATAAACTGGGTGTTATAACGTTCAGGTCTGAGTGCTGAGTTTTAGCTTTAAGAATTATGTATCTACCAGGTTTTAATCACGAGGGCATGACCTTGGCGAGTTAACCTCACCGACCTGAACCTCACAAATCGTACTCACCAGGTTCATTCGTGTGCATATCCAAATCAGAATCAAACACGTTGATATTATTTTTTTTTTAATTTTGTTTCCTTGGCGCTACATCTTCACTTCATAATTCTTTCAATCTTTTTTTGTTGTTGTTGTTAATGTCTTTTTTTATTTTATTTATTTTTTTTTATAGATAATCTTATTCGTCCGATACATTAATTAGATAAATGAAGCGGGTCGGTTGTGATAAAGAGTGCAGTAAATTTCCTGGAGCGTCTTGTGTGCACCGTCCATTTACTTTTTGTACGTGTTGTATTTTAATATTTCTTTCTAGGGGTTATCTTCGAGGGGGTCGTGCTACAGATGTTAAGTGAACGGGGCAAATTTCTCAATGAAGCAGGGTCAGCGGAAAATGATGAATACGGGCAGTATAACAGAAACATTTAGACCAGCATATTTTAACCTTATTTTTTTCACCAATGAACGCCTTTTCTTTCCTTTTCTTGTTTTTTTTTTGGGGGGGGTAACCCTTTGATGGCCAATGGAGCTGACGATGGCTTAGTTGATAACGAAACGCACTGAAGACCTGGATTTGTCCAGTTCGAATATAGTTCGTTCCACGAATATACTTTCCTCAAACAAACATAATTAAGTACTTCTTAAGTAAGAAAGAATGCATGTTATCCACGATGGTCGTACGTCTAAACAATATGATATAAATGCGAGTGTACCTCAAGAGTCGATCCTTGGACCCTTATTATTCCTGATATTCATAAATGACCTCCCTGATAAAATAGTCTCAGGGATGGGTATATTTGATGACGAGACCACGCTCTATAACAGGAACGAGGGGAAAACACATATCCAAGGCAATGGCGGAAACTCTAGAGTCTGCTAGCAAATAAACGTAATATAATTGAAAATTATTGAAAATTCCTTCTAATATTGTCATTATTCTTTTATATGCTAACTTCTGTCTGTGGTGTTTCCCACGAATCGCATTGATATAGCCTTCAAACACAGCTATTTTCGTCCATTATATCATTCAACTGCGTCAAAAAAAAAAAAAAAAGAAAAAAAGAAAAGGAAACAAAAACTGTTTGAGGTTCATGACTGAAACTTGGTGGATAAGGCTGAAGTTTATTATAATAATTTTGGTTAAATTACCGAAAGGTTTGTAAATTTTACTAACAATGTCATGGGTGACATTTTTTCGAAGTAACCACCCTGTATGGAAAGTGTATTTAATTACCGCATATTTAATATTTAAAAATCCTTAAACCTTCCATGTCAATTTCGGAACCTCAAATAAACTAAATGAAAATTATTGCCACTTTTATAGCTTACTAGCAGGCCGCCCGGCGTTGCCCGGTCCTAAAATACACATGAATATTATATTTTAATTAATGTAGAATTCGTATTTATTGTAAACAGAAATACCGTAGATATTGTAAGTAACGTTCATTTTCTTTAAAAAACTGAAGTAAAAAAAGGAAAGAAACTGAAACGTGTGTGAGTATTATGTTTTTTAAATAGTTCACTTCTTGTAAGTAAAAAAATACTTGAGCTGAGATCGAAACCAAAAGCTAAAGACAGTAATTCAAGTACGATAGCCATTATACCAGCTTGACATGACATTTAAAGAGTGTTTCCAAACCAATTCATACTTAAGATAAGGAAGCTGTTATGTTTCACGACCGCGCATGCGCAATCGCGAAACAGTTAAAAACAGATAAAAATCCAGTGGCCTCCCACGTATTAATTTTTTTCCGGATGAAAACCGATTAAAAAGTTTTCCACATTTCTGAATACTCTATCTACCAAATTTCAAGTTTGTAGATCAAAATTTTTTGAGTATATAGGTTGAGAAGTGTCCTCACACACATTCTCACTTTTATAGATATATAGATTTATTTTTTAATTTACACTACACGTATTTCGGTTACTGAAGAAATTTAATATCGTAATAGCTGTACAGATTAGCAGCGGCCGGTGCCATTATCCTTTCAAAACGGTGAAAAGGAGAAAAGAGAGAGTAGCTTAGAGTAAAAGAGAGTGAGAGTAAGCGATGAAATGAAGTTAAAACGTGAGTGAAACAGGAAGTTAGGAAGAAAATGAGAGATATGGAGAGAGAAAGGTAAAGGGAGGAGGTAAGTTTGGGTGTCTTGTTTTTACGGCATATCAACCCTTTTAGAGTTATTTAATACCGAATTCAGTAATTTTGAAAAAAAAAACAAAAAAAAAAACGTTTTTACACTTAGTTATATCTTTTAATATTTATTCATGGTGTTTGGTTTGGATATTTTGTTTTTACGGCATATCAACCCTTTTAGAGTTATTTAGTGTTGAATCTATAAATGTAGGATATCTTTTTATGCTTCAGATATTTATTCAGGTTGTTGGGTTAGACTGTTTTTGTATAGTGAAATTGATGTTGTTGTTTCCGACTTTGTAGAACATGATTGAATAACATCAATGTTTTGGTGCATTTTAGAACGGGAAGCCGGCATATTTAGACAATCCGATGTGGTAATGCCCGGGAGGATGTAAGAGATATGATGAGAGGAAAAAAAGTTAATAGGACGAAGAGGAAAGGAATAATGGAAGTATGTGAGTGCTGAAGAGGAGTTGAAAGAGAAATGGGGAGAAAGAGATAGATAGATAGATATAGAGAGAGATAGATATAGAGAGAGAGAAAGAGAGAGAGAGAGAGAGAGAAAGAGAGAGAGAGAGAGAGAGAGGAACACAGGGTGATTGAAAGAGAAAACCAAAGAGATGTGAGAGAAAGTACTCACGGAATTTAATCAAAGCGGAAGAAGGAAAGTCATGTTTCGAATTTTTGTGATTTAGGATAATTGAGCCGTAATCACCGATAAGACAAGAGATTAGATACGATTTTTTTTTGGGGGGGGTTGAGTAGGGATTTAAGAAATATGGAGGAACTCTCAAGGTAAAAAGAAAATGTAGTAGTAGTAGTGGTAGTAAAAGAGGTAACAGAAAACGATGATACAGTTGCAAAAGAAGAACAACTCGAGAAGAAATAAACTAAATAGAAAAAAGATGTCGAAGAACAGGTATTTTATTAAAAAAAAAAAGATAACATTTTCAATCTTTACTTTTAGTTTTAATCCGTATTTTATAATGTCGGGACGATCTATTCGGAATCAGATCCGAAAATTAGTCATCGGAATCTGGAATATTTCCGATTCCCAAAACGATTCTTTTAACTCCATACAACAGTGAATTGTCTGTGTGTATGGCGGAAAAAGAGAGGGTTAGAAAGAGTGAAAGAAAGAAAACCGAAAAATAAACTAACAAGGAATTAATTAAAATGAATGCTTTAAAGAATATACTAATTAGCTAGATATTTTGCAGATGAATTCAATTCTACGAGCCATATATAACAAAGTTGATTTTCTTGGTAAATAAATAGAAAAAAAGAGTTTTTAATATGAATATCAACACACACACACACACACACACACACACACACACACACAAAAACGAAATGTATAGGAATATACATATATACTAGCAGTTCAACACGGTTTTGCTCGGGCTCTATGTACTGTTCGTAATTATATATATATATATATATATATATATATCAATATATATATATATATATATATATATATATATATATATATATATATTAAAATGTTTGACTCATGTCCAGGTAACCTATATCTAAAATTTCAAGTGTTTAGACCCAAAATTGTCGGAGGAGTTTGGTAGAGTCTGCAAAGGTCAACTCTTTCAACTTTGACCTCTTGGTAGACAAATTTTCGCCCAAAACCTGATTAAAACGCTTACTGCATGTCTGAATATCCTTCATGTAAAATTACAAATGTTTAAACCCAAAATTGGCTGAATAGTTTGCTAGAGCCAGTAAAGGTCAAATCTTTAGAACTTTGTACTGTTGGTAGCCAAATTTACGGTCTAAAAACCGATCACAAAGCTTGCTGCATGTCTAAATACACTTTATATAAAATTTCAAATGTTTAGACCAAAAATTGGTTGAGTGGTCCAATTTTCAAAAATTTTACTCCAATTTTGACTCCGTACATTTACTTTTTGAAGCTCAAATCAAATTAAAAAGTTTGATCCATCTCCAAGGAACCTCCATCTAAAATTTGAAGTGTTTAGACCCAAAATTGGTGGAGGAGTTTGGTAGAGTTCTCAAACGTCAAATCGTGGAACTTTGCCCCCTTTGTAGCTAAATTTCTGGCCGAAAACTGATCGAAAAGATTTTCCCAAATCTCAATACCCCTTATGTCAAATCTCGAGTCTCTAGACTGAAAATTGAATTATTTGGTAGGGAAATCCACACACACACACACACACACACACGCACACACACACACACAACACACGCACACACACACGCGCACGCACGCACACACACGCGCGCGGTCACACACATATCAACTTTTATAGATATATAGATATTACGAATATATATATATAGTATATTAGCATGGTTGCCCCGGCGTTGTCCGGGTATTTGGAGATGTAAGTTCAGCAAAAAAAAAAAAAAAAAAAAAGGTTGTCAATTTTTTTAACAATTTTTTTAACTTTGACCCCTATTATGACCCCTCAACATTTATTGTTTTGGGCTCAAATTAAGTTATTAAGTTAGATCCATGTCCAAGGAACCTATATCTAAAATTTCAAGTGCGTAGACCCAAAATTGTCGGAGGAGTTTGGTAGAGTTCTCAAAGGTCAAATCGTTGGACTTTGACCCCTTAATCGCCAAATTTCTGGCCCAAAACCGATCACATCGATTTTTCCAAATCTCAGTACCGTGTATATCAAATTTCGAGTCTGTACACACAGACACACAGACACGTCCACTTATATATATATATATATATATATATATATATATATATATATATATATATATATATATATATATATATATACTAGTAGCAGGGGTGCCCGGCGTTGCTCGGGTGTTTGGAGGTGTATGCTGTGCAAAAAAAGCAAAAAAACAAAAAAAATGGTTAACTTTTTAAAACTTTGACCCCTATTATGACCCCTTAAAATTTATAGTTTCGGGCTCAAATCACTTTATTAAGTTAGATCCAGGTTCAAGGAACCTATATCTAAAATTTGTCGGAGGAGTTTGGTAGAGTTCTTAAAGGTCAAATCGTTGAAATTTGACCCCTTAACAGCCAAATTTCTGGCTGACACCCGTTACATCGATTTCCCCAAATCTCAGTACCCGGTATTTCAAATTTCGAGTCTATAGACTAAAAATTGACAGAGTTATTGCGTAGGGAAATGTACACAGACAGACAGACACACAGACACACAGACAGACAGACACGTTCACTTTTATATATATATATATATATATATATATATATATATATATATTTATTTATTTATTTGATGGGAATTCGACCGCGCCCATTATGAAATCGGTTTCTTATCTGCATTTTATCCTCACAATTTTATTCAGAGACCTTTCACCCCCCGAAATGCTATAATGGCGTCTTCTCAGTGACAGACTTACGAGAGTACATATCCGGAGGCGGACCGTCCTGAATAAAAAAAAAAACGGATGTTATTTATTGGCCTCTGTTCAGCACATGGTCATCTGCATCAAGTCTCTTTGCAACATCCTCGTAAGTTTCTCAGCATTACAGAAGCCGTGTTACAGAGAACAACACGTCAAAGGCACACGCGAAATCCTCTTATCACATGATATTGTAAGAACTTGTTTAAACTCCCGCGACAAAAAAGTTGAAAGAAAATTATGATTCACAAATGTTTGTACTAATCTATATATCTATAAAAGTGAGAATGTGTTTTGTGTATGTATGCGTGAGTACACTTCTCCGCCTATAAACTCAACGAATTTTTTATCTACAGAATAGAAATTAATATATAGGGTAGTCAGACATGTGGGAAACTTTTTCATTCGGAAATATGTATACAAGCATTGGGTCCTGTCGTCAGGTGGGAAGGTGCCTATGCGATACATGGCTGTACAGTGCGATTCTATGGCGTAGAGCCGCGGACACTGCATACAGAGGAGGGTAGGGAGATGGGTTTGCTTTCGCTCCCTTCTCCTTCTTCTCACAGCCTCCTTTTCCCTTCTTCTTCTTTCCTCCTCAAAGTAAACACTGCCACGGTGTACACCGTTCCTCCACGCCTTTCTGTCCCTGGCAGCCTCTTCCCACGAGGAGTGGTCGATGTCAGTTGCTGCCAGAGTGCGCTTCATCTGGTCTTTGTAGCGCATTTTTGGTACTCCTCGTGGTCTGGTTCCTTTCGACAGTTCTCTGTACATCATTCTCTTGGGAAGCCTTGAATTTTGCATTCTGTGGACGTGGCCTGTCCAGCGGAGGCGGTGGCGGATAATAGTGGCCTCAACACTTGTCATTTTGGCGCGTTCCAGTACCTCAGAGCTGGAGGTATGGCTCTTCCAGGGTATTTTCATAATTTGCCTTAATTTTGTTTGTTTGAAACGTTCCAGATGTTTTATTTCACTTCTGTATAGTGTCCATGTTTCACATGAGTACAGGAGCGTGGAGAGGACAGCTGACCGGACCACCATTATCTTCGTGGTCATCGTAAGTGCGTGGTTGTTAAATACGCGGCCGTTGAGTCGTCAAAAGGCGGAATGGGCTGCCATTATTCTGTTCTCCACGCCCTTCTTGCATGTAGGAGTAGATGTTAAAATGCTTCCAAGATAAGAGAATTGGTCTATCTCCTCTAGTGGTTGGTTGTTAATTGTGATATTAAGGGCTGGAAGCGTCTGTCCTGGCGGATGTTGGACGAGGGTCTTGGTCTTGTCCTTGTTGACCTGCATCCCAAACCTTTCATATGCAGAGTTATATGCGTTTGCTAACGACTGCAGATCCTCTGGAGTGGCTTTGTCGTCAGCATATTGTAGTTATCGCACTTCGAATGAGGTGGTTTTGGTTTTGGCACGGAGTCGTGCGAGGTTGAAAATTCCTTTCGGATAGGCGTAAAACTAACCATCGCTTGGATGGAGGATACAAATATATACTAACAAGGAAATCCCAACGTTGTCAGGAATTGAACGAGGATCAAATGTTCCACCATCTCATATTTTATCATCAAAATCGATGAAATCGCCCATTTTTTAATCAAATCAATAAAATGCCTTATTTGGTTATCGACCCACCCCGCAGTGTCTCCGGGGAGGGGGGGGGCGTTGCACATGCTCCTCGTGGTGATTTAGTCCACAAAAAATTGTAGTCAACATTGCAGTGCAGATATTGGAGAATTGGTAAAAAAGAGAGTCTTGGCTGGAGAACATATCTGCTCTCGGCTCGGCCTTCGGTGGCTTCTGGTTAACACACCCTCAGACTAATCGAGTCTTGTTATTTATGTGTAATATTATCCAAATATGTAAATGAGTGGGTGCCACCACAACAATTATATATACTATATATATTATAATTTTTTCATAAATAATGTATCATAAAACTCTAATTCTTTTTATTATTGTTTCGTGATAACACAAGTTTCAAAACAAAAAACAAAAATTATTAATAGAAATATAAAAAATAAAAGTTAATTATTTTTTATTATTTCACGAAGTGTAAAAACTAAAATGATTTTAAAACATATTCACATGAAAATAATTAAAAAAAAATGTTTTTTACATTTCTATAAATACTTTAACTTTAAAACTTAAAAAAAAATACAAGTGCGAACTTTCTTTTTGCCGCCTTTTTATAAAAAGGCGGCAAAAAGAAAGTCCCTACTTTCACACACAACTAGTTAATATTTAGTAGTATAGGAACACAATGAACTAGTTAATATTTAGTAGCATAGGAACACAATGAACTAGTTAATATTTAGTAGCATAGCCCCTCTGAAATTTGATAGTCTGCAATCTTTTGAGAATTCCTTGAATTAGACTGCAGCAATGATAGGATTGAGGTCTGAAGATCGTGCAGACCATTCAAAACACGGAATATCATGCTCTTCCAGGAACCTCTTGACATTACCAGCTGTGTGAATGGGAGCATTATCCTGCATGAAGATGTGATTAACGTCCAAATTCCGACCAAAGTAGGGTAGAAAATGCTCAGTCAATTTATTAATGTACTTGGTCGAATGAATTCGACCTTGCAAGCGAACTATAGACCCTGGACCATTGGTATTGATAATGCCCAACACCAAAACTGAACCTCCACCACATTGCAGCGTTGAATCTGAGCACCTAGGATTAAATTCTTCGTCTTTCCTCCGACGGAGGTACTGCCTACCATCACCGCCTAGCCTATTGAACTTGCTTTCGTCGCTAAAAGCACTTTTAACCAATATGATGAGTCATGGTCTTTATTGCATCTGACGAAGTCCAGACAGCGCTTTCTGTTCTTTACAGAAATCATTGGCTTGTCGTCTTGCAACATATCGCTGCAAATTAAATTCCTTTAATCTGTTCTTGACAGTAGAAAGAGAGCACTTTTTAACAAACGCGGCACCAGCTCTGTACAGTATTCTCATCAATATGTATTTATAGAAATGGTGAAGACATTTTTTAGAGTTGTATCGCACGAATAAGAATAAATTAATAATTTAAATTAATAATCTGATTAAGCTCAAATTTTCAAGGTTAGTACTTTATAAAGAAAATCATATGGACTTTTTGGTAGCGCCATCTATATATCATGTTCGAGAATTTATGAGTGGTGCGATAAAAGTCCAGGAATTATTTTCCCCTTCGAATTCAACAAATTTGTGATTGATGGTTATTATTCCACTAGTAGTGATTACAAGGGGAGATAACACGTACTTTACTTGAGTTTACTGAAATTCAAGACATTTTTTCGAAGACGTTATTCCATACATTACAGGTTAAAAAACGCAAAACAATGTGTTTTTATATGAGAAATCTGATAAACAATGATCATATATCGTTGCATTAATTGAAAAAAAAAAGTATATTTATTTAAAATTTCGTTTACAATGTTGGAGAACGTGTCAAAATATATACGAATCCCAGTGAAAGTGTTTGTAAATATATATTACTTATATATCTTATGGCCCAGACGACTTCGTATCTAGTTCGGCTTTGTATCCGGGTTGGCACACACATAATATTGGTCTTAATATGTTTACCATTTGTCCTTATTCTTTTTTTTTTTCCGGAGTTGACGATAAATCATTAGACAAGACAGAATGATCGAGTTAAAGAAACGTTGCGCCTGGAAAGTCTTTTACATGCCTGAAGTCTAAATAAAGCATTCGCATTTACAGCAGACTGCAACTGACAAAGCGCATGCGCCTCTATACCGGAACAACCCTAGTTAAAGTAAGTGTCCCCAATGATGGTGACTTTAAGAAAGCTGAGAGGAATAAGATGGAGAAATACCAATACACTTTTTACAATTGCATCGCTTGAATAATTGTAAATTAATAACCCGATTGAGCTAAAAGAAAAAGTCAGAGAGAGAGAGAGAGAGAGAGAGAGAGAAAGAGAAAGAGAGAGAGAGAAAGAGATAGAGAAACAGAAAAACACAGAAATACATATAAAAAGGCGATAGTCATATATATATATATTTATATATATAATTATTAACGAGTTTACCTTTTTCTTAATATTTAAGGAACGAGTAAATAAAAATTCATGAAATTTTGAGAAACTTCTTACAATACTATTCAGCTACTTCAGTCAGAAAATAAAAGTATTTTAAGCAATATTAGCGAAATTATGGCTGAAGATAGGAATATCTGTTGATTTCAGTGTGTCAAGTTATTAACGAGGTTGAGAAAAAACACATATACCAATAACTTGTTTATTGAAATAATTTTCAAATATTAAATAAACTAGGAAAAATGCTTAGAACACAATAACTACATAGCAATTTCTACGTTGACATAATTGGTAGGGGATATCCGATCCTTTTTTATGAATGACTTGTGAAAGACGTTGTGACTTTTATGAAAGACGTTAGTCCATAGAATAAGTCAAATTTGTGATTTCATCAACAGTTATCCTCACGATACCTCTTCGAGAGCATCCCACAACTCATCTTTGCTTTTAAATTGGCGTCCACTTGCATAGAGGCGTCGCTTCATGATACTCCAAAGGTTCTCAATTGGGTTAAAATCTGGCGAATTCGCAGGCCACTCCATCTTCCGTAGGTCAGAGAACACCAGTTATTGCAAATACTCTTTGCTTTGTTTGCTGCATGCGAAAGAAGCATTATCCTGCATAAAAATAATCGTTCTTCTGAACATCAACCTTTGCTTCTTCAGCCATTGTTCAAAGTGCTCCTTCAGAAAAGCTATGTAAGCATTTGACGTCATTTTTTAGCTTTCTGGTACGTTCTATGTGCCAACTAAAGTACCTCCAATAATGCTAGCCAAAATCATAATCACACCACCACATTGTTGGCGCCTTAAACGCTGATGAAGATGCCGTCCATCTAGGACCCATCCCTTGCTCCAGCCATCTTGGTCATCAAGAGTGACACGCACTTCATCCATAAACAAAACTTTAGAAAAATCCGTTTTCAGGTTGTTCTCTGCCCATTTCAATCGGTTTTGTGTGTGATGTTGCTTCAATGGAGGCTTTGACACAGGTATAACAGACTTTGCTACTTCTTTTAGAAGGCGACATCGAGAACTTTTTGAGCCATTCTTCAATCCAGCTTGGCAAAGACTTCTCGACTTGTCTGCCCAGGGTTCTTAAC